>NC_041384.1:727053894-727118058 GCF_002162155.2 Triticum dicoccoides
TCCTCTCTCCCTTCCCCTCCCTCGCGCCGCCACCACCACCACTCCTTCCGAGCGCGTGCACGCGTTCCAGCTGCGGGCTTCTCCTTCCGCTTGCTTCGTGTCGCGGAGCCGTGGAGGAAGACCCCCGGGCGCGGCGCCACTACTGCCGCCAACGACCATCGGCGGCGGCTGTTGCGTCGTTGGTCAGTCCCGCCTTGCTCGTGCACTCCCCCCGCTTCCTCCTCCCTCCCCTCGCTAACGTCTCAGCCACGCGCAGGTAGTCAGGCAGGCAGGCAGGTGCGGATGCACCAATTCCGCTCCCCCACCCGCTCCGGCGATGTTGAGGAGGTCGACGGCGTGCGCTTCGCTCACCACCAGCTTCTCCTCCGCCGCCCCGCCCGCGTGGGTAAGTGCATCATCCTCTCCTCCCCCTCTCGCCTCCTCCATTGGCTATGACGCGCGTGCGCCCACCAACCGGAGCACGTCTGGCAGATGGATGACGATTTTCATGTATTTTTACTCGGTTAGATCAGTCGATGCTTCCTAGTACATAATGAATGAGCGTTTGCTGCTGGATATTGCTCCTTCCCTACGGTTTTGTTCACCTTTGATTTCAGAGATGTTGTCAAACCAGAACCTCATCCAACCATCTGGAGTAATATCTTAGCGCGGTAGTTCCATAGCTGCTACTACTACTAGGCTAATTTTCTCATTCATAAACTTCCTGAAAAATGTCTTTTACATACCTGCTACATGTGCATTGTCTCCATTGGAATTCTGCTCTTAAACTAGGTAATCATACACGATCTGCAACTTTGGGGTACCAAAATGTTTATTTTCGTAGACAGTACACAACTGATCTGTAAATTAGCTGAATAAATAGGACCTGTAAACTGAGCATGGGCCTATGCCTGTTAATGCAAGTGGCAGTCACCACTATTTCTCTGAATAAAAGCAACATTGCTTGACAAGTCCAGTGTCTTGATTCTGCAGATCAAAATCCGGTCAGTGAAGTTAACAAGGAAGTATCTGAGAAGGGTTTCCTCCGAGCTTGAGGCCACACAAGCATTGCCTGGCAGTATGCTTCAGGCACGCGTTTCTTGTGGACGAGCTTGAACGCTTCGAGATGGCCGTCAGCAAACGCGCCGTAGAGATGGCCATGGGCACATACAGGTTAATTCTGCAGCTCCAACGCCCCGGTGGCTGGGATTCTATGTTTTCTGTTTTGATGCTGTGAGCCCCCACCATGATTGGTTCTGTTGCGGGATTTGGTTTGGTTGGGATTTATTTAGGTCGTGTGGATTTAGGTCGTATGATTCTAGCACTGTGTACTAGTAGAAATTTAATATAATGACGATGGGACATGATCTCTTTTCTTTATGCTGTGTTAATAGGATACCGTAAACGTAGGCCGCCGACAAACATATCATAGTCTTAGTCAATTCATTTTCTCTCTGGGGAATGAATTCTTAGCTCCTGCAAGTTTAGCAAATAGACACCGTACTCTTTTTTCTGTGTAAACATAGTTAGCACCTTTGTTTTTGAAGTAGTTCCTTACTTACCTCTGTTTTTGAAGTAGTTCCTTACCTCTGTGTAAACTGATTTTGGTTCAGCTAAAAAACTGCACTACCTGACTGTTTTGGGCAGCGAGCTTCTAACTAAAAAATGAGTTCGTTATGCTCATAATTTCAAGTTGGCCTCTACATATGAGTTGTAAAGAATGTTCTAAGGTTTCCATAGAGTACTTGTTTGCTTCGTTTGGATGTACGGTTTGAGAGCAGCCATCTATTTAGTTTGCTGTCCAGAAATATATTACAGTTTGTAAAAGCAACCAATTCATGATAAGACTTGGTGAGGCTGATGCACATAGCTACTTTCAATACCTTGTTAACAGTGTTGAGGACAAGTTGAATCCTGTATTGGGGTCCTGTTCTTGTAAACATTATGTAAAGCTAAAATTCTTTTGTGTCTTGCTTCCTGTGTCTTGCTCATTTGATATAAACATTATGTAGAGCTCTGTTTCTTCTTCTTTTGCTTCCTGTATGTATGTATGTGTTTGACGACGAAGTTGGTTTCTTCAGAATTGATCGAGTGTGACAAAGTTGTTCTGAACATTTCTTGAAGCAGGGCGAGGCCGGTGATGTCCATGTGGTGATGTCCCTGGTGTGGCGCCACTGTGCCCGACGCTTGCCCTGGTCACCGCGGTGGTGCTTCGGCGGCTTCTAGACCCTCTCCTGGATGTGGTGATGGTCACACCACAGCCTGTGGTGTGGCTGAGCCTCTGCTACAGCTACAATGTCCCTCTAGTGAGCTCCTCCCCATTCCTTCTTCTCTGATGTAGCTCCTGCATGGCCTTGACCATGATTTGGGTTGGACGTGGGGCTGTACTAGTTGCTGCTAGATGCTGTAACCAAGCATCAACTCCTACTGGAGCTATCTGGTGATAAATTCATGTGGTTCTAGGGTCTGTCAGTAGCTGCCCACGTGTACTTGCTTTACATATGTGCCCCTGTGATGCTCTGGTGATATGGAGTGGCTGATATCAAAATCATGGTGGTGTTGATGCTTATCTTGCCTGTCTCTGGTGGTGGTGGTGTTGACAGCAGTTACACACCTAGCTTGTAACTAATATCATTACTGCTAATTTACCTCAAGTTAATCTGAACATGGTTGAAATGAGCGCTGCTAATTTTGATGTCTAATATCAATTTTTACCCCAAGTCCTTAAGTAATTATTTTCATTACATCAAAGTTAGCTGAGAATATTGACTAGAATATTTTATGTATGACATGATGCATGTACACATACGGTTGAGAAAATACCGAGCTGCAGTGGAACAACCTGGAGTTAGAGAACTTCAAGGACAAGATCAACGAGGTGACCGGCGTTATGGTGGCTGTGTACGGCGGCGACCACAAGTTCTTCGGTGAGCTGGCAGTGTCCATATTGTGTGATATATGATGCTGCTCTGTTGTGCATCTCTCTTTTCTTGTGTGTTGCATCATTGTTGCTTGATAGAGTAAATGATTTCAGTTTTGGTTGTGTCCAATCTTTACTATGTACCATGCCTAGTGTTTACTAAACTGAGACATTGGGCATTGGAATTTAGGCATTTATGTATAATTTTAGTTTTGGATGTGTCCAATGCAAACATTGTTGTCAACTGTCAAGTTGATTTTAAAATGTCTCATTAACTTCATTATTCTGTTATTTATTGTTAAATATGCTGTTAGATTTACTTCTATTTTGTTCCTAAACATTTTGTTCTGTAACATGCAGATGTTGGGCTTTCATGTTTCTTCGTGAGCATCAGGACAAAGAAGTCAGAGGAAGCATAGTTCTAACATTGCTGTCAAGTGTCAAGTTTTGCATTAATGAAGCCCTTTATGCTGCTCCTATTTGTATGTGTGTATCATGTAGCAGAACCTGGCTCATGTGATTGTACACTTGTGGAGCTTGTTATCTGATTGTAAACTTGATGCTGATCACATTTGTATGTGTGTTATACGATGTAGCACTTTGATGGTTGATAATATTTGAAGTATTTCGTGTGTTTTCTGTGTGCCAATTTAAATATCAGGTATTTATTTGCGTGAAATAAAAAAATGAAGAATATTGCCTTGATGGCTAGGACCCAGTACTAGAACTTGACAATGGGGACCCACCTGACTAGTGAACCCAATTTATAAAAAAAAGAAAAAAATGAAACTCTTGAGACAAAAAGGCCATGGGCCAAAAATAAAAAGGCTGCAATGTTGGGCTTGGTCCATGAAGCTAACAAAAAATTCACAGAAAAAATATAAATGGGCTGAATTAATGGGCTCAACCCATATAAACACCGAATTGGACCAGGCTGAATCGTGTGCCATGTCAGATTGCCACGCTGGATGCCTACGTGGCCTGGGGAGGTTGCTAGTGACCAAAACAAAACAATAGACGTATTTTGGTCGTAAACGTCTTCGACCATTCCAGAAGAAAGGTCGCTATAGTCAGTTTATGACCGCCAGCTTTTGACCTTTTGTTTTTGGTCACAAAAAGGTCTCAAATGAAAAACCATGACCTTTCATTGACCAATAGTGGTGGTCACAAGTTGACATATTTCTTGTAGTGTCACCCCTGGACGTCCACCCGTCCGGCCGCCCGCACCATCGCGCACACGCACACCTGGCCACTCCCTGAGGCCCCATGATACGTCTCCAACGTATCTACAATTTTGTATTGCTCAATGCTATTATATTATCTATTTTGGATGTTAATGGGCTTATTTATACACTTTTATATTATTTTTGGGACTAACCTACTAACCCAAGGCCCAGTGCAAATTGCTGTTTTTTTCCTATATAAGTGCTTCGCAGAAAAGGAATATCAAACGGAATCCAAATGGAATAAAACCTTCGGGGGAGTTATTTTTGGAACAAACGTGATCCACGGGACTTGGAGTGGAAGTCAAGAAATCAACGAGGAGGCCATGAGGCAGGGGGGCACGCCTACCTCCCTGGGCGCGCCCTCCACCCTCGTGGCTCCACCGACCTACTTCTTCCTCCTATATATCCATACACCCCGAAAACATCCAGGAGCACCACGAAACCCTATTTCCACCGCCGCAACCTTCTGTACCCAAGAGATCCCATCTTGGCTCCTTTTCCGGAGCTTCGCCGGAGGGGAAATCGATCACGGAGGGCTTCTACATCAACACCATAGCCTCTATGATGATGTGTGAGTAGTTTACTTCAGACCTTCGTGTCCATAGTTATTAGCTAGATAGCTTCTTCTCTCTCTTTGGATCTCAATACAAAGTTCTCCTCGATCTTCTTGGAGATCTATTTGATGTAACTCTTTTTGCGGTGTGTTTGTCGAGCTCCGATGAATTGTGGGTTTATGATCAAGTTTATCTATGAACAATATTTGATTCTTCTCTGAAATCTTTTATGTATGACTGGTTACCTTTGCAAGTCTCTTCGAATTATCAGTTTGGTTTGGCCTAATAGATTGATCTTTCTTGCAATGGAGAAGTGCTTAGCTTTGGGTTCAATCTTGCGGTGTCCTTTCCCAGTGACAGCAGGGGCAGCAAGGCACATATTGTATTGTTGCCATGGAGGATAAAAAGATTGGGTTTATATCATATTGCTTGAGTTTATCCCTCTACATGATGTCATCTTGCCTAATGCGTTACTCTGTTCTTATGCACTTAATACTCTAGATGCATGCTGGATAGCGGTTGATGTGTGGAGTAATAGTAGTAGATGAAGGATCGTTTTGGTCTACTTATCGCGGAACTGATGCCTATATACATGATCATGCCTAGATATTCTCATAATTATGCAATTTTCTATCAATTGCTCGATAGTAATTTGTTCACCCACCGTAATACTTATGCTATCTTGAGAGAAGCCACTACTGAAACCTATGGATCCCGGGTCTATCTTTTATCATATAAGTTTCCAATCTATTTTACTTTGCAATCTTTTACTTTCAAATTATATCATAAAAATACCAAAAATATTTATCTTATTATTCTTATCTCTATCACATCTCACTCTCGTAATTGACCGTGAAGGGATTGACAACTGCTTTATCGCGTTGGTTGCGAGGTTCTTATTTGTTTGTGTAGGTACGAGGCACTTGCGTGTAGTCTCCTACTGGATTGATACCTTGGTTCTCAAAAACTTAGGGAAATACTTACGCTACTTTGCTGCATCACCCTTTCCTCTTCAAGGGAAAACCAACGCAGTGCTCAAGAGGTAGCACCCTATTGCCGCCCGTCGACCGCACCCTGTCCATGCACCCACGATCCTCCTCCTCGCCTCGCTGCCACGCCCGCCGGCACGCACCCCCGCTGCTGCTAGTGCATGCTAAAGCTGCTACCGCACCCGCTACTGCCGCTTGAGCCGCCCCGCGTGGGCACACGCTCGCCTGCACCGTATGCAGCTCGCATGCGCCCCCGACCCGGCCTCGCTCCCCTGCTGCTCGCCCACGTGCAGCAACCACCCTGCTGCTACCTCTGCTCACTTCCGCCGCCATGAGTTTGCTTCGGTTGAGCTCCGGCCTCGTCCCGCAGCCCTCGCTCTCGCTTTGTCGCGCCTGCTCGCCGTTGGCCTCGCGGTCTCCGTCGCAGCTCGCGCCGACCGTCGCCGCCGCCGCGGCCAACTCTGGCGCACTGGCGCGCCTCGGCGACCGTCGCCCGCACACCCAGGTTCGCCTTGTCAGGCGCACGCCTGCAACCGCCTGGCAGCGCCCGCTAAGGCCCCTGGCCCATGACAAGTGGGCCCCCAGAACGAATATTAGAAATAATAAAAGTAGGTAAAAATTTAATTAATTAGTTAAATACTTAATTAACTTAAATAATCTAGTTTAATTAAACCTAATTAACATGCTAATAAAACTAACTATTGTTAATTAGATAACAACCTATGACATGCGGGACCCACATGTCAGTTGATTGGTCAACGGTCAACTTTGACCACTTCGTCATGCTGACGTGATGATGAAATCATAAATACTTTTGATTAAATTAATCTGTTAATTCCTGAAAATGGTTAAAATTGCTTAGTTAGTATGCTTGAAGTATTATTATTTCTATGTCAATATTGAACTTTTGTCTTGAATCTTTCGGATCTGAATATTCATACCACAATTAAGAAGAATTACATTTAAATTATGCCAAGTACCATTCCACATCAAAAATTCTGTTTTTATCATTTACCTACTCGAGGACGAGCAAGAATTAAGCTTGGGGATGCTTGATACGTCTCCAACGTATCTATAATTTTTGATTATTCCATGCTATATTATATTCTGTTTTGGACATTATTGGGCTTTATTGTACACTTCTATATTATTTTTGGGACTAAACTATTAACCGGAGGCCCAGCCCAGAATTGATGTTTTTTTTTGCTATTTTAGGGTTTCACAAAAAAAGAATATAAACGGAGTCCAAACGGAATGAAACCTTTAGGAACGTGATTTTCGGCACGAACATGATCCAGAGGACTTGGACCCTACGTCAAGACATCAACTAGGAGGCCACGAGGTAGGGGGGCGCGCCTACCCCCTGGGCGCGCCCTCCACCCTCGTGGGCCCCCTGTTGCTCCATCAACGTACTTCTTCCTCCTATATATACCCACGTACCCCCAAACTACCAGATACAGAGCCAAAACCCTAATTCCACCGCCGTAACTTTCTGTATCCACCGAAGGGGGCATCGATCACGGAGGGCTTCTACATCAACACCATAGCCTCTCCGATGAAGTGTGAGTAGTTTACCTCAGACCTTCGGGTCCATAGTTATTAGCTAGATGGCTTCTTCTCTCTTTTTGGATCTCAATACAAAGTTCTCCCCCTCTCTTGTGGAGATCTATTCGATGTAATCTTCTTTTGCGGTGTGTTTGTTGAGATCGATGAATTGTGGGTTTATGATGAAGTTTATCTATGAACAATATTTGAATCTTATCTGAATTCTTTTATGTATGATTGGTTATCTTTGCAAGTCTCTTCGAATTATCAATTTGGTTTGGCCTACTAGATTGATCTTTCTTGCAATGGGAGAAGTGCTTAGCTTTGGGTTCAATCTTGTGGTGTCCTTTCCCAGTGACAGTAGGGGCAGCAAGGCACGTATTGTATTGTTGCCATCGAGGATAACAAGATGGGGTTTACATCATATTGCATGAGTTTATCCCTCTACATCATATCATCTTGCTTACAGCGTTACTCTGTTCTCTTGAACTTAATACTCTAGATGCATGCTGGATAGCGGTCGATGTGTGGAGTAATAGTAGTAGATGCAGGCAGGAGTCGGTCTACTTGTCTCGGACGTGATTCCTATATACATGATCATACCTAGATATTCTCATAACTATTCTCAATTCTGTCAATTGCTCAACATTAATTTGTTTACCCACCGTGAATACTTATGCTCTCGAGAGAAGACACTAGTGAAACCTATGGCCCCTGGGTCTATCTTCCATCATATTAATCTTCCAATACTTAGTTATTTCCATTGCCTTTTATTTTACTTTGCATCTTTATCATAAAAATACCCAAAATATGATCTTATCATATCTATCAGATCTCACTCTCGTAATTGACCGTGTAGGGATTGACAACCCCTTATCGCGTTGGTTGCGTGGATTTATTTGTTTGTGTAGGTGCAAGGGACTCGTGCGTGGCCTCCTACTGGATTGATACCTTGGTTCTCAAAAACTGAGGGATATGCTTATGCTACTTTGCTGCATCACCCTTTCCTCTTCAAGGGAAAACCAACGCAAGTGCTCAAGAGGTAGGAAGAAGGATTTCTGGCGGCGTTGCTGGGGAGGTTCGCGCAAAAGTCAACATACCAAGTACCCATCACAAGTCCTTATCTCCCGCATTACATTATTTGCCATTTGCCTCTCGTTTTCCTCTCCCCCACTTCACCCTTGCCGTTTTAATCGCCCTTCTTTTGTTCGTCTTTCCATTTGCTTTGATGTCTAACTTGGCTCGTTTGCTCGTTTGGTTGGAATAGTTGTTTATTTATTACTAAACAGAGAACCTAAACATCTATGGATCCTCATCCACTTGCTAATCTTTTTCAGAGATCAAATTATGATGAACCAATTGCTAGTGAGTTTTGTGCGCTAGATTATCTTTATGAAGTTTTGCTTGAAATTCATAAATCTGAAAATTGTGATAAAGTACTTTATGGAGTGATTCACGAATTGTGCTTATAATATGCAAAACCCTAAGCTTGGGGATGCTAGTTTTGCTATGTCTACTACTTGTTGCAATGATCATGATTGGGGTGATTCTTCTTTTGATCTTGAAAATTTATTGAAACCCCATGATCAATATGAGATTGATAATAGTGTTTGCAATGTTATTGAAAGTGGTTTTGGAAGAGTGTGAACTTTAGATCCCACTATTTTGGAAGAGTGTCAACTTTGCATGCATATGGATCGTGTTGAAAATATTTTGTGCGATAGCTATTTTTTTTAATTTGCTTATGATCCCACATTCAATTATTATGAGAGAGGAAAATATGGTGGTAGAAATTTTCAAGTTACTAAATTACCTCTTGTTATGTTGAGATTGCCATTGTTTCTTTCTACTTCCTTGCATATGCTAGTTTTTGCTTGCCTTGATAATTTGTTTGCCTATAATATGCCTATGAATAGGAAGTATGTTAGACTTAGATGTGTTTTTCACATGTTTTATGATGCTCTTTTTGTGATTCAATTCTTGTCTTTCATGTGAGCACCATTAAAATTATCAATGCCTAGCTTTAAGGATTTAAAGAAAAGCGCTTGTTGGGAGTCAACCCAATATTTTTACTTTCTGTTATTTAATAAATAATTTATCTAGCCACTGTTTTGGTTGTGTTTTTTGTGTTTAATTAGTGTTTGTGCCAAGTAGAACCTTTGGGAAGACTTGGGGAAAGTCTTTTTAATCTTGCTGTAAAAAAACAGAAACTTTAGCGCTCACGAGAATTGCTGCCATTTTTATTTGGAAAGTGCTATTTAGTTAATTATTTTTGTAGATGATTAATAGATAAATTCCGCATGTCCAGAAATTTATTTTAGAATTTTTGGGGTTCCAGATCTTGCGTTAGCTGCAGATTACTACAGACTGTTCTGTTTTTGACAGATTCTGTTTTTCGTGTGTTGTTTGCTTATTTTGATGAATCTATGGCTAGTAAAATAGTTTATAAACCATAGAGGAGTTGGAATACAGTAGGTTTAACACCAATATAAATAAAGAATGAGTTCATTACAGTACATTAAAGTGGTGTTTTGTTTTCTTTCGCTAACGGAGCTCACGAGATTTTCTACTTTAAGTTTTGTGTTGTGAAGTTTTCAAGTTTTGGGTGAAAGATATGATGGATTGTGGAACAAGGATTGGAAAGAGCCTAAGCTTGGGGATGCCCATGGCACCCCAAGATAATCTAAGGACACCTAAATTCCAAAGCTTGGGGATGCCCCGGAAGGCATCCCCTCTTTCGTCTACTTCCATCAGTAACTTTACTGGGAGCTATATTTTTATTCACCACATGATATGTGTTTTGCTTGGAGTGTCTTGTATGATTTGAGTCTTTATTTTTTAGTTTACCACAATCATCCTTGCTGTAAACACCTTTTGAGAGAAACACACATGATTCGGAAACTGTTAGAATACTCTATTATGTGCTTCACTTATATCTTTTGAATTATATAGTTTTTGCTCTAGTGCTTCACTTATATCTTTTAGAGCACGTCGGTGGATTTGTTTTATAGAAACTATTGTTCTCTCATGCTTCACTTAGATTATTTTGAGAGTCCTACAAAACAGCATGGTAATTTGCTTTAATTATGTTAGGCATTCAAGATTAATAATAATAAAAAATTCTTATGAGTGTGTTGAATACTATGAGAATTTTGATACTTGATAATTGTTTTGAGATATGGAGATGGTAATATTAGAGTCATGCTAGTTGAGTAGTTGTGAATTTGAGAAATACTTGTGTTAAAGTTTGTGATTCCCGTAGCATGCACGTATGGTGAACCGTTATGTGATGAAGTCGGAGCATGATTTATTTATTGATTGTCTTCCTTATGAGTGGTGGTCGGGGACGAGCGATGGTCTTTTCCTACCAATCTATCCCCCTAGGAGCATGCACGTAATACTTTGCTTTGATAACTTGTAGATTTTTGCAATAAGTATATGAGTTCTTTATGACTAAGGTTTAGTCCATGGATCATACACACTTTTCTTCCTTCCACCATTGCTAGCCTCTCTAATATCGTGCACCTTTCGCCGGTATCATATACCCACCATACACCTTCCTCAAATCAGCCACCATACCTACCTATCATGGCATTTCCATAGCCATTCCGAGATATATTGCCATGCAACTTTCCGCCGTTCCGTTTACTATGACATGCTCCATCATTGTCATATTGCTTTGCAAGACCATCTAGTTGACATTGTATTTGTGGCAAAGCCACCATTCTTAATTCTTTCATACATGTCACTCTTGATTCATTGCATATCCCGGTACACCATCGAAGGCATTCACATAGAGTCATATTTTGTTCTAAGTATCGAGTTGTAATTGTTGAGTTGTAAGTGAATAAAAGTGTGATGATCATCATTTTTAGAGCATTGTCCAAAGTGAGGAAAGGATGATGGGGACTATGATTCCCCACAAGTCGGGATGAGACTCCGGACAAAAAAACAGAGGCCATAAAAAAGGCCCAAATAAAAAAATGAGAGAAAAAGAGAAAAGGGACAATGCTACTATCCTTTTACCACACTTGTGCTTCAAAGTAGCACCATGATCTTCATAATAGAGAGTCTCCTATGTTATCACTTTCATATACTAGTGGGAATTTTTCATTATAGAACTTGCCTTGTATATTCCAATGATGGGCTTCCTCAAAATGCCCAAAATGCCCTAGGTCTTCGTGAGCAAGCGAGTTGGATGCACACCCACTTAGTTCCTTTTGTTGAGCTTTCATATACTTATAGCTCCAGTGCATCCGTTGCATGGCAATCCCTACTCACTCACATTGATATCTATTGATGGGCATATCCATAGCCTGTTTATACGCCTAGTTGATGTGAGACTATCTTCCCTTTTTTTTTCTCCTCCACAACCACCATTCTATTCCACCTAAAGTGCTATGTCCATGGCTCACACTCATGTATTGCGTGAAGATTGAAAAAGTTTGAGAACACCAAAAGTATGAAACAATTGCTTGGCTTGTCATCGGGGTTGTGCATGATTTAAATACTTTGTGTGGTGAAGATAGAGCATAGCCAGACTATATGATTTTGTAGGGATAACTTTCTTTGGCCATGTTATTTTGAAGAGACATAATTGCTTAGTTAGTATGCTTGAAGTATTATTATTTCTATGTCAATATTGAACTTTTTCCCTGAATATTTCGGATCTGAATATTCATACCACAATTAAGAAGAATTACATTTAAATTATGCCAAGTAGCATTCCACATCAAAAATTCTATTTTTATCATTTACCTACTCGAGGGCGAGCAGGAATTAAGCTTGGGGATACTTGATACGTCTCCAACATATCTATAATTTTTTATTGTTCCATGATATATTATATTCTGTTTTGGACATTATTGGGCTTTATTATACACTTTTATATTATTTTTGGGACTAACCTATTACCCGGAGGCCCAACCCAGAATTGTTGTTTTTTCCTATTTTAGGGTTCCGCAGAAAAAGAATATCAAACGGAGTCCAAACGAAATGAAACCTTCGGGAACGTGATTTTCGGAACGAACATGATCCAGACGACTTGGAACCTACGTCAAGACATCAACCATGAGGCCACAAGGTAGGGGGCGCGCCTACCCCCTGGGTGCGCCCTCCACCCTCGTGGGCCCCTTGTTGCTCCACCAACGTACTCCTTCCTCCTATATATACATACGTACCCCCAAACTACCAGGTAAGGAGCCAAAACCCTAAATCCACCGCCGTAACTTTCTATATCCACGAGATCCCATCTTGGGGCCTGTTCCGGAGCTCCACTAGAGGGGGCATCGATCACGAAGGGCTTCTACATCAACACCATAGCCTCTCCGATGAAGTGTGGGTAGTTTACCTCAGACCTTCGGGTCCATAGTTCTTAGCTAGATGGCTTCTACTCTCTTTTTGGATCTCAATACAAAGTTCTCCCCCTCTCTTGTGGAGATATATTCGATGTAATCTTCTTTTGTGGTGTGTTTGTTGAGATCGATGAATTGTGGGTTTATGATCAAGTTTATCTATGAACATTATTTGAATCTTCTCTGAATTCTTTTATGTATGATTGGTTATCTTTGCAAGTCTCTTCGAATTATCAGTTTGGTTTGGCCTACTAGATTGATCTTTCTTGCAATGGGAGAAGTGCTTAGCTTTGGGTTCAATCTTGCGGTGTCCTTTCCCAGTGACAGTAGGGGCAGCAAGGCACATATTGTATTGTGGCCATCAAGGATAACAAGATGGGGTTTACATCATATTGCATGAGTTTACATCATGTCATCTTGCTTAAAGCGTTACTCTGTTCTCTTGAACTTAATACTCTAGATGCATGCTGGATAGCGGTCGATGTGTGGACTAATAGTAGTAGATGCAGGCAGGAGTTGGTCTATTTGTCTCAGACGTGATGCCTATATACATGATCGTACCTAGATATTCTCATAATATGCTCAATTCTATCAATTTCTCAACAGTAATTTGTTTACCCACCGTGAATACTTATGCTCTCGAGAGAAGCCACTAGTGAAACCTATGGCCCCTGTGAAAGAAATATGCCCTAGAGGCAATAATAAAGTTATTATTTATTTCCTTGTATCATGATAAATGTTTATTATTCATGTTAGAATTGTATTAACCGGAAACATAATATATGTGTGAATACATAGACAAACAGAGTGTCAATAGTATGCCTCTACTTGACTAGCTCGTTGATCAAAGATGGTTATGTTTCCTAAGCATAGACATGAGTTTTCATTTGATTAATGGGATCACATCATTAGGAGAATGATGTGATTGACTTGACCCATTCCGTTAGCTTAGCACTTGATCGTTTAGTTTGTTGCTATTGCTTTCTTCATAACTTATACATGTTCCTATGTCTATGAGATTATGCAACTCCCGTTTACCGGAGGAAAACTTTGTGTGCTACCAAACGTCACAACGTAACTGGGTGATTATAAAGGTGCTCTACAGGTGTCTCCGAAGGTACTTGTTGGGTTGGCGTATTTCGAGATTAGGATTTGTCACTCCGATTGTTAGAGAGGTATCTCTGGGCCCACTCGGTAATGCACATCACTTAAGCCTTGCAAGCATTGCAACTAATGAGTTAGTTGCGGAATGATGTATTACGGAACGAGTAAAGAGACTTGCCGGTAACGAGATTGAACTAGGTAATGGAATACCGACGATCGAATCTCGGGCAAGTAACATACCGATGACAAAGGGAACAACGTATGTTGTTATGCGGTCTGACTGATAAAGATCTTCGTAGAATATGTGGGAGCCAAATATGAGCATCCAGGTTCCGCTATTGGTTATTAACTGGAGACATGTCTCGGTTATGTCTACATAGTTCTCGAACCCGTAGTGTACGCACGCTTAAAGTTTCGGTGACGATTGTATTATGAGTTTATGTGATTTGATGTACCGAAGGTAGTTCGGAGTCCCAGATGAGATCGGGGACATGACGAGGAGTCTCGAAATGGTCGAGATGTAAAGATTGATATATTGGACGACTATATTCGGACATCGGAAAGGTTCCGAGTGATTCGGGTATTTTCGGAGGTACCGGGGAGTTACGGGAATACGAGGAAGAAGTAATGGGCCTCATGGGCCAAGTGGTGGAAGAGAGGAGGCAGGGTGCGCGCCCCCCTAGCCCAAACCGAATTGGACTAGGGGGCTGGCCCCCCTTTCCTCCTTTTCCTCCTTCTCCTTCCTTCTCCTTCTCCTCCTTCCTTTCCTCCTCCTAGTAGGAGTAGGAAAGGGGAGTCCTACTCCTACTAGGAGGACTCCTCCTCCTCCTGGTGCGCCCGTAGAGGGCCGGCTGGCCTCCCCCCTTAATCCTTTATATACAGGAGCAGGGGGCACCTCTAGACACACAAGTTGATCAGTTGATCTCTCCCAGCCGTGTGCAGTGCCCCCCTCCACCATATTCCACCTCGGTCATATCATAGCAGTGCTTAGGCGAAGCCCTGCATCGGTAGCAACATCATCACCGTAACCACGCCGTCGTGCCGACGGAACTCTGCCGTGAAGCTCTGCTGGATCGGAGTTCGCGGGACGTCATCGAGCTGAACGTGTGCTGAACTCGGAGGTGCCATGTGTTCGGTACTTGGATCGGTTGGGTCGTGAAGACGTACGACTACATCAACCGCGTTGTGCTAATGCTTCCGCTTTCGGTCTACGGGGGTACGTAGACAACACTCTCCCCTCTCGTTGCTATGCATCACCATGATCTTGCGTGTGCGTAGGAAATTTTTTGAGATTACTACGTTCCCCAACAGTGGCATCCGAGCCTAGTTTTATGCGTAGATGTCATATGCACGAGTAGAACACAAGTGAGTTGTGGGCGATATAAGTCATACTGCTTACCAGCATGTCACACTTTGGTTCGGCGGTATTGTTGGATGAAGTGGCCCGGACCGACATTACGAGTACGCTTACGCGAGACTGGTTTTACCGCCGTGCTATGCACACAGGTGACTAGCGGGTGTCAGTTTCTCCAACTTTAGTTGAACCGAGTGTGGCTACGCCCGGTCCTTGCGAAGGTTAAAACAGCACCAACTTGACAAACTATCATTGTGGTTTTGATGCGTAGGTAAGAACGGTTCTTGCTAAGCCCAGTAGCAGCCACGTAAAACTTGCAACAACAAAGTAGAGGACGTCTAACTTGTTTTTGCAGGGCATGTTGTGATGTGATATGGTCAAGATGTGATGAGATATAAGTTGTTGTATGAGATGATCATGTTTTGTTGAAGTTATCGGCAATTGGCAGAAGCCTTATGGTTGTCTCTTTATTTCATAAGATGCAAGTGCCAAATAATTGCTTTACTTTATCGCTATGCGATAGCAGTAGTTGCAAGAGAAATAGTTGGCGAGACGACCATGTGACGACACATTGATATAGATCAAGATGATGGAGATCATGGTGTCATGCCGGTGACGATGGAGATCATGATGATGCTTCGGAGATAGAGATCAAAGGCACAAGATGATGATGGCCATATCATGTCACATATTTTGATTGCATGAGTTGTTTATCTTTTATACATCTTACTTTGCTTAGTTATGATGGTAGCATTAGAAGATGATCTCTCACTAAATTTCAAGATAAAAGTGTTCTCCCTGAGTATGCACCGTTGCCAAAGCTCATCGTGCCCAGACACCACGTGATGATCGGGTGTGATAAGCTCTACGTCCATCTACAACGGGTGCAAGCCAGTTTTGCACACGCAGAATACTCATGTTAAACTTGACGAGCCTAGCATATGCAGATATGGCCTCGGAACACTGAGACTGAAAGGTCGAGCGTGAATCATATAGTAGAAATGATCAACATAGTGATGTTCACATTGAAAGCTACTCCATTTCACGTGATGATAGGTTATGGTTTAGTTGATTTGGATCACGTGATCACTTAGAGGATTAGAGGGATGTCTTTCTAAGTGGGAGTTCTTAAGTAATATGATTAATTGAACTTTAATTTATCATGAACTTAGTCCCTGATAGTATTTTGCAAATAATGTTATAGATCAATAGCTCGCGTTGTTGCTTCCCTATGTTTTATATGTGTTCCTAGAGAAAACTAAGTTGAAAGATGTTAGTAGGAATGATGCGGATTGGATCCATGATCTGAGGTTTATCCTCATTGCTGCACAGAAGAATTATGTCCTTGATGCACCGCTAGGTGACAAACCTATTGTAGGAGCAGATACAGACATTATGGATGTTTGGCTAGCCCAATATGATGACTACTTGATAGTTTGGTGCACCATGCTTAAACGGCTTAGAATTGGGACTTCAAAGACGTTTTGAACATCATGGACCATATGAGATGTTCCAGGAGTTGAAGTTAATATTTCGAGCAAATACCCGAGATGAGAGATATGAACTCCGACAAGTTCTACAGCTAAAAGATGGACGAGAATAGCTCAAGCAGTGAGCATGTGCTCAGATTGTCTGGGTACTACAATCGCTTGAATCAAGTGGAAGTTAATCTTCCAGATAAAATAGTGATTGACAGAATTCTCTAGTCACCATCACCAAGTTAGTAGAACTTCGTGATGAACTATAGTATGCAAGGGATGACGAGAACAATTCCCAAGCTCTTCGTGATGCTGAAATCGACAAAGGTAGACATCAAGAAAAGCATCAAGTGTTGATGGTTGACAAGACCACTAGTTTCAAGAAAAGGGCAAAGGGAAGAAGGGGAACTTCAGGAAGAACGGCAAGCAAGTTGCTACTCAATTGAAGAAGCCCAAGTCTGTACCTAAGCCTGAGATTAAGTGCTTCTACTACAAAGGGACTGGTCACTGCAAGCAGAACTACCCCAAGTATTTGGCGGATAAGAAGGATGGCAATGAACAAAGGTATATTTGATATACAGAGTATTGATGTGTATTTTACTAGTGTTCATAGCAACCCCTCGGTATTTGATACTGGTTCAGTTGCTAAAGAGTAGTAACTCGAAACGGGAGTTGCAGAATGAACAGCGACTAGTCAAGGGTGAAGTGACGATGTGTGTTGGAAGTGGTTACAGGATTGATATGATCATCATCGCACACTCCCTATACTTTAGGGATTAGTGTTGAACCTAAATAAATGTTATTTGGTGTTTACGTTGAGCATAAATATGATTGGATCATGTTTATTGCAATACGGTTGTTCATGTAAGTTAGAGAATAATTATTGTTCTGTTTACATGAATAAAACCTTCTATGGTCATACACCCAATGAAAATGGTTTGTTGGATCTTGATCGTGGTGATACACATTTTCATATTATTGAAGCCAAAAGATGCAAAGTTAATAATGATAGTGCAACTTATTTGTGGCACTGCCGTTTAGGTCATATTGGTGTAAAGCACATGAAGAAAATCCATGCTGATGGGCTTTTGGAATCACTTGATTATGAATCAGTTGATGCTTCGAACCATGCCTATATGGTCCGATGAATATTGAGGCTCGCGACAGGTATCATTATTTTCTGATCTTCACAGATGATTTGAGCAGATATGAGTATATCTACTTGATGAAACACAAGTCTGAAACATTTGAAAAGTTCAAAGAATTTCAGAGTGGACTGGAGAATCATCTTAACAAAAATAAAAGTTTCTATGATATGATCGCAGAAGTAAAATATTTGAGTTACGAGTTTGGCCTTCAGTTAAAACAATGTGAAATAGTTTCACTACTCACGCCACCTGGAACACCACAGCATAATGGTGTGTCCGGACGTCATAACCATACTATTATTGGATATAGTGCAATCCATGATGTTTCTTACCGATTAGCCACTATAGTTTTGAGGTTATGCATTAGAGACAATTACATTCACGTTAAATAGGGCACCATCTAAATCCATTGAGATGACACCGTATGAACTATGGTTTGGCAAGAAACCTAAGATGTCATTTCTTAAAGTTTGAGGTTGTAATGCTTATGTGAAAAAGTTTCAACCTGATAAGCTCAAACCCAAATCAGAGAAGTGCGTCTTCATAGGATACCCAAAAGAAAATGTTGGGTACACCTTCTATCACAGATCCGAAGGTAAGATATTCATTGCTGAGAATGGATCCTTTCTAGAGAAGGAGTTTCTCTCGAAAGAAGTGAGTGGGAGAAAAGTAGAACTTGATGAGGTAACTGTACCTGCTCCCTTACTGGAAAATAGTTCATCACAGAAATATGTTCATGTGACTACTACACCAATTAGTGAGGAAGCTAATGATGATGATCATGTAACTTCAAATCAAGTTACTACCGAACCTCGTAGGTAAACCAGAGTGAGATCCGCACCAGAGTGGTACGGTAATCCTGTTCTGGAGGTCATGTTACTTGACCATGACGAACCTACGAACTATGAGGAAGCGATGATGAGCCCAGATTCCGCGAAATGGCTTGAGGCCATGAAATCTGAGATGAGATCCATGTATAAGAACAAAGTATGGACTTTGATTGAGTTGCCCATTGATCGGCGAGCCATTGATATTAAATGGATCTTCAAGAGGAAGACGGACGCTGATAGTAGTGTTACTATCTACAAAGCTAGAATTGTCGCAAAAAGGTTTTCGACAAGTTCAAGGTGTTGACTATGATGAGAGTTTCTCACTCGTATCTATGCTTAAGTCTGTCTGAATCATGTTAGAAATTGCCACATTTTATGAAATCTGGCAAATGGATAAACAAAACTGCATTCTTTAATGGATTTATTAAATAAGAGTTGTATATGATGCAACCAGAAGGTTTTGTCAATCCTAAAGGTACTAACAAAATATGCAAGCTCTAGCGATCCATCTATGGACTGGTGCAAGCATCTCGGAGTTGGAATATATGCTTTGATAAGTTGATCAAAGCATATAGTTTTATACAGACTTGCGGTGAAGCATGTATTTACAAGAAAGTGAGTGGGAGCATTACAACATTTCTGATAAGTATATGTGAATGACATATTGTTGATCGGAGATAATGTAGAATTATTCTGCAAAGCATAAAGGAATGTTTGAAAGGAGTTTTTCAAATAAAGACCTCGGTGAAGCTGCTTACATATTGAGCATCAAGATCTATAGAGATAGATCAAGATGCTTGATAAGTTTTTCAATGAGTACATACCTTGACAAGATTTTGAAGTAGTTCAAAATGGAACAGTCAAAGAAAGAGTTCTTTCCTATGTTACAAGGTGTGGAACTGAGTAAGACTCAAAACCCGACCACGGCAGAAGATAGAGAGAGAATGAAAGTCATTCCCTATGCCTCAGCCATAGGTTCTATAAAGTAAGCCATGCTGTATACCAGACCTATTGTATACCATGCCTGTGTTTGGCAAGGGAGTACAATAGTGATCTAGGAGTAGATCACTAGACATTGGTCAAAATTATCCTTAGTGGGATAAGGATATGTTTCTCGATTATGGAGGTGACAAAAGGTTCGTCGTAACGGGTTACGTCGATGCAAGTTTTGAGACTGATCCAGATGACTCAAAGTCTCAATCTGGATACATATTGAAAGTGGGAGCAATTAGCTGGAGTAGCTCCGTGCAGAGCATTGTTGACATAGAAATTTGCAAAATACATACGGATCTGAATGTGGCGGACCCGTTGACTAAACTTCCCTCACAAGCAAAACATGATCACACCTTAGTACTCTTTGGGTATTAATCACATAGCGATGTGAACTAGATTATTGACTCTAGTAAACCCTTTGGGTGTTGGTCACATGATGATGTGAACTATGGGTGTTAATCACATGGTGATGTGAACTATTGATGTTAAATCACATGGCGATGTGAACAAGATTATTGACTCTAGTGCAAGTAGAAGACTGAAGGAAATATGCCCTAGAGGCAATAATAAAGTTATTATTTATTTCCTTATATCATGATAAATGTTTATTATTCATGCTAGAATTGTATTAACCGAAAACATAATACATGTGTGAATACATAGACAAACAGAGTGTCACTAGTATGCCTCTACTTGACTAGCTCGTTGATCAAAGATGGTTATGTTTTCTAACCATAGACATGAGTTGTCATTTGATTAACGGGATCACATCATTAGGAGAATGATGTGATTGACTTGACCCATTCCGTTAGCTTAGCACTTAATCATTTAGTTTGTTGCTATTGCTTTCTTCATAACTTATACATGTTCCTATGACTATGAGATTATGCAACTCCCGTTTACCGGAGGAACACTTTGTGTGCTACCAAACGTCACAATGTAACTCGGTGATTATAAAGGTGCTCTACAGGTGTCTCCGAAGGTACTTGTTGGGTTGGCGTATTTCAAGATTAGGATTTGTCACTCCGACTGTCGGAGAGGTATCTCTGGACCCACTCGGTAATGCACATCACTTAAGCCTTGCAAGCATTGCAACTAATGAGTTAGTTGCGAAATGATGTATTACGGAACAAGTAAAGAGACTTACCGGTAACGAGATTGAACTAGGTATTGGAATACCGACGATCGAATCTTGGGCAAGTAACATACCGATGACAAAGGGAACAACGTATGTTGTTATGCGGTCTGACCGATAAAGATCTTCGTAGAATATGTGGGAGCCAATATGAGCATCCAGGTTCCGCTATTGGTTATTAACCGGAGACATGTCTCGGTCATGTCTACATAGTTCTCGAACCCGTAGGGTCCGCACGCTTAAAGTTTCGGTGACAATTGTATTATGAGTTTATGTGATTTGATGTACCAAAGGTAGTTCGGAGTCCCGGATGAGATCGGGGACATGACGAGGAGTCTCGAAATGGTCGAGACGTAAAGATCGATATATTGGATGACTATATTCGGACATCGGAAAGGTTCCCAGTGATTCGGGTATTTTCGGGGGTACCGGGGAGTTACGGGAATAGGAGGAAGAAGTAATGGGCCTCATGGGCCAAGTGGTGGAAGAGAGGAGGCAGGGCGCGTGCCCCCCTAGCCCAAACTGAATTGGACTAGGGGGCCGGCCCCCCTTTCCTCCTTTTCCTCCTTCTCCTTCCTTCTCCTTCTCCTCCTTCCTTTCCTCCTCCTAGTAGGAGTAGGAAAGGGGAGTCCTACTCCTACTAGGAGGAGGACTCCTCCTCCTGGCGCGCCCATAGAGGGCCGGCCGGCCTCCCCCATTGCTCCTTTATATACAGGGGCAGGGGCACCTCTAGACACACAAGTTGATCAGTTGATCTCTCCCAGCCGTGTGCAGTGCCCCCCTCCACCATATTCCACCTCGGTCATATCGTAGCGGTGCTTAGGCGAAGCCCTGCGTCGGTAGCAACATCATCACCGTCACCATGCCGTCGTGCTGACGGAACTCTCCCGTGAAGCTCTGCTGGGTCGGAGTTCGCGGGACGTCATCGAGCTGAACATGTGCTGAACTCGGAGGTGTCGTGTGTTCGGTAATTGGATCGGTCGGATCGTGAAGACGTACGACTACATCAACCGTGTTGTGCTAACGCTTCCGCTTTCGGTCTACGAGGGTACGTAGAGAACACTCTCCCCTCTCGTTGCTATGCATCACCATGATCTTGCGTGTGCGTAGGAATTTTTTGAAATTACTACGTTCCCCAACACCCCGGGTCTATCTTCCATCATATTAATCTTCCAATACTTAGTTATTTCATTTGCCTTCTATTTTGCTTTGCATCTTTATCATAAAAATACCAAAAATATTATCTTATCATATCTATCAGGTCTCACTCTCGTAAGTGACTGTGTAGGGGTTGACAACCCCTTATCGCGTTGGTTGCGAGGATTTATTTGTTTGTGTAGGTGCGAGGGACTCGTGCATGGCCTCCTACTGGATTGATACCTTGGTTCTCAAAAACTAAGGGAAATACTTACACTACTTTGCTGCATCACCCTTTCCTCTTCAAGGGAAAACCAATGCAAGTGCTCAAGAGGTAGCAACCTGCAATCCTAAATGCTTAGTATAGTATGCTAGTATTCCATCAGTGGTCCTACATTCTTGTCCGTTTGCCATGCTATACTATCGGGCCGTGATCACTCGGGAGGTGATCACGGGTATATACCTATATACATAATATATGATTCATGTGGTGACAAAAGTTGGGTTGGCTCGTAGAGTACCCGCGAGTGATTCACGGATTGGGACCGAAACGACGTTAGTCCCGACGGCCCTATGAGTGGACCTTTGTGACGGAGCGACAGGGCAGGTTGAGACCACCTAGGTGAGAGGTGGGCTTGGCCCTGGTCGGCGTCTGCGGTTTCATCAATTAACACGCTTAATGAGATCTTGGTATTTGATCTGAGTCTGGCCACTGGCCTATACGCACTAACCAACTACGCGGGAACAATTATGGGCACTCGACGTCGTGGTATCAGCCGAAGCCTTCTTGACGTCAATGACTGAGCGGCGCGCGCCGGATTGGACCGTAAGCCTGCGCTTGTATTAAGGGGGCTAGGTCTGCTTCCGGCCGTGTACACAATGTGGAGGTGTGCAATGGGCGATGGGCCCAGACCCCTGCGCGCATAGGATTTAGACCGGCGTGCTGGCGTCTCTGTTGTGCCTAGGTAGGGCTCTGACGTGTTGACCTTTCGAGGCCGGGCATGACCCATGAAAGTGTGTCCGGACAAAGGGGATCGAGCGTGTTGGGAAATGTGGTGCACCCCCGTAGGGAAGTTTATCTATTCGAATAGTTGTGTCCCTCGGAAAAAGGATGACCTCGAGTTGTACCTTGACCTTATGACCACTAGAACTAGATACTTAATAAAACACCCCCTTTCAAGTGCCAAATACAACTCGGTGATCGCTCTCTCACAGGGCAATGAGGAGAGGATCGCCGGGTAGGATTATGCTATGCGATGATACTTGGTTAACTTACCATCTACTCTCTTCTACTGCTTCAGGATGGAGGCTGCCAGAAGCGTAGTCTTCGGTAGGACTAGCTATCCCCCTCTTATTCTAGCATTCTACAGTTCAGTCCACAGATACTACCCATTTTATTGATAAAAATTCATATGTAGTGTAGATCCTTTCTAGCGAGTACTTTGGATGAGTAATCATGGTTGCTTTGCCCCCCCCTTTTCCCCCTACCTATATCTGGTTGTCGCAACCAGACGCTCGAGTCCATGAGCCAGAGGATCCTGACGATGATTCTGAAGGAAATATGCCCTAGAAGCAATAATAAAGTTGTTATTTATAATTCCTTATATCACGATAAATGTTTATTATTCATGCTAGAATTGTATTAATCGGAAAATTAGTACATCTGTGAATACATAGACAAACATAGTGTCACTAGTATGCCTCTACTAGACTAGCTCGTTAATCAAAGATGCTTAAGTTTCCTAACCATAGGCATGAGTTGTCATTTGATGAACATGATCACATGATTAGAGAATGATGTGATTGACTTGACCCATCCGTTAGCTTAGCACTATGATCATTTAGTTTATTGCTATTGCTTTCTTCATAACTTATACATGTTCCTATGACTATGAGATTATGCAACTCCTGAATACCGGAGGAACACTTAGTGTGCTATAAAATGTCACAACATAACAGGGTGACTACAAAGATGCTCTATAGGTGTCTCCAATGGTGTTTGTTGAGTTGGCACAGATCGAGATTAGGATTTGTCACTCCGTGTATCAGAGAGGTACCTTTGGGCCCTGTCGGTAATGCACATCACTATAAGCCTTGCAAGCAATGTGACTAATGAGTTAGTTCTGGGTGATGCATTACGGAACAAGTAAAGAGACTTGCCGGTAACGAGATTGAACTAGGTATTGAGATACCGATGATCGAATCTCGGGCAAGTAACATACCGATGACAAAGGGAACAATGTATGTTGTTATGCGGTTTGACCGATAAAGATCTTTGTAGAATATGTAGGAACCAATATGAGCATCCATGTTCCGTTATTGGTTATTGACCGGAAGTGAGTCTCGGTCATGTCTACATAGTTCTCGAACCCGTAGGGTCCGCACGCTTAACGTTCGATGACGATCGGTATTATGAGTTTATGTGTTTTGATGTACCGAAGGTAGTTCGGAGTCCCGGATGTGATCAGGGACATGACGAGGAGTCTCTAAATGGTCGAGACATAAAGATTGATATATTGGACGATGTTATTCGGACACCAAATGAGTTTCGGAGGTCACCGGATAAATATCGAGTGTTGGAGGGTTACCGGAACCCCCGGGGGGAACTAATGGGCCTCTATGGGCCTTAGTGGGAAGATAGGAAGGGCCAGGAGGGTTAGCTCAGTTGTGTGAGAAACTAAAAAGCATGGCATCCACTATTCTAGGGTGGGGGACTAAAGAGTTTGGCGCAGTTAGACAGGAGCTGTGCGCACTTCACAACCGGTTGGCTGCTCTTCGGGCTGCTCCTGATCGAACTGGTCCTTCTTATGAGGAGATCAAGGTCGAGGAAAGGATTATTGAGCTGAGATTTAGGGAAGAAATAATGAGGCGTCAAAGGGCTCGTGTGTAGTGGCTCATGGAAGGTGATAAGAACACGAAATTGTTTCATCGCAAAGCGTCTAACAGGAAGAAAAATAATAGGGTCGAGAGACTTACAAGGCCGGATGGGACTGTGTGTGAAGATCTAGCTGAATTGGAGAGCATGGCTGTGAATTTCTATGAAGAGCTATATACCTCGGAGGGTGTTGTGGGGATAGAAGAGGTCCTATCACATGTTCCTTGTAAAGTGACAACACCTATGAATGAGATGTTGAGTAAGCCATATTCTGAAAAAGAGGTGAAAGAAGCACTATAGCAAATGTTTCCAACAAAAGCACCTGGAGCGGATGGTTATCTGGCGCATTTTTTTTTAAAAACTATTGGCATTTTTGTGGTGAGGAAATTACAAAAATTGTTATTCGGATTTTGAAGGGAGTTGACTCCCTAGCGGAGATCAACAGGACGTTCATCGTTATCATTCCCAAGGTAATTAGCCCATTACATCTTGCTCAGTTTCGGCCTATTAGCTTGTGCAATGTGATCTACAAGGTCGCATCAAAGGTGCTTGCTAACCGTCTGAAGCAAATACTCCCGGAGATCATATCTGAAGAACAGTCGGCGTTTGTTCCTGGTCGGCTCATTACAGATAATGTGATAACAGCCTTTGAATGTTTGCACTTTATGAAAACTAACAGAAGTAAGAGAAACTCGCATTGTGCAGTCAAGCTGGATATGAAAAAAAGCATATGATAGACTAGAGTGGCAGTACTTAGAGGCTATTATGCTTAAGCTTAGATTTTGTCAATCTTTTGTGGATGCAGTTATGAGAGGAGTCAGATCAGTATTGTTCTCAGTACTATTTAATGGGGCTCAAATTCAAGAGTTTCGACCAACTAGAGGCATAAGACAGGGGGACCCCATCTCCCCCTATCTCTTTCTGTTGGCAGGAGAAGGACTTTCATGTTTGCTCCAAAATGAAGCGAGTCTCAACCATATAGAAGGCATCAAAATCACAGCAACAGCACCTCAAATACATCATCTTATTTTCTTTGATGACTGCTTGTTATTTTGTAAGGCAACAGAGATGAATGTGAGAATGTGAGAAAGGCTCTTAAAATGTACTATTTTGCCTCCGGACAGAGAATCAACCTAGAGAAGTCATCCATCTATTTTCGTAAGAAATGTGCAGAACAAACTAGAACTCAGATCAAGTTTTTGCTACAGATTCCTAATGAGAATTTAATGAAGAAGTATTTGGGGCTGCCCTCAGACTTTAGCGGAAAAGTTGAAAAAGGGACAATGGTACTATCTTTTTTTCCAGACTTGTGCTTCAAAGTAGCACCATGATCTTTATGATAGAGAGTCTCTTGTTTTGTCACGTTCATATAGTAGTGGGAATTTTTCATTATAGAGCTTGGCTTGTATATTCCAACAATGGGCTTCCTCAAATGCCCTAGGTCTTCGTGAGCAAGCAAGTTGGATGCACACCCACATAGTTTCTTTTGTTGAGCTTTCATACATTTATAGCTCTAGTGCATCCGTTGCATGGCAATCCCTACTCCTTGCATTGACATCAATTGATGGGCATCTCCCTATCCCATTGATTAGCCTCGTCGATGTGAGACTTTCTCCTTTTTTTTCTTCTCCACATAACCCCCTATCATTATTCTATTCTACCCATAGTGCTATATCCATGGCTCACGCTCATGTACTGCGTGAAAGTTGAAAAAAGTTTTAGATTACTAAAGTATGAAATAATTGCTTGGCTTGTCATCAGGGTTGTGCAAGATGAGAGCATTCTTGTGTGACGAAAATGGAGCATGGCCAAACTATATGATTTTCTAGGGATGAACTTTCTTTTGCCTGTTATTTTGAGAAGACATGATTGCTTAGTTAGTATGCTTGAAGTATTATTATTTTTATGTCAATATTAAACTTTTGTCTTGAATCTCTCGGATCTGAACATTCATGCCACAATAAAGAAAATTACATTGAGAATTATGCTCGGTAGCATTCCACATCAAAAATTCTGTTTTTATCATTTACCTACTCGAGGACGAGCAGGAATTAAGCTTGGGGATGCTTGATACGTCTCCAAGGTATCTATAATTTCTGATTGTTCCATGATATTATATTATCTTTTTTGGATGTTAATGGGCTTATCTATACACTTTTATATTATTTTTGGGACTAACCTACCAGCCCACCAACCCAAGGCCCAGTGCAAATTGCTATTTTTTGCCTATTTCAGTGTTTCGTAGAAGACGAATAGCAAACGGAATCCAAACGGAATAAAACCTTCGGGGGAGTTATTTTTGGAACAAACGTGATCCAGGGGACTTGGAGTGGACATCAAGCAACCAACGAGGAGGCCATGAGGCAGGGGGGCGCCTACCCCCTCGTGGGCCCCTCGTGGCTCCACCGATCTACTTCTTCCTCATATATATATATATATATATATATATATATATATATATATATATATATATATATATATATATATATATATATATATTCATATACCCCAAAAACATCCAGGAGCACCACGAAACCCTATTTCCACCGCCGCAACCTTCTGTACCCAAGAGATCCCATCTTGGGGCCTTTTCCGGAGCTCCGCCGGAGGGGGAATCAATCATGGAGGGCCTCTACATCAACTCCATGGCCCCTTCGATGATGTGTGAGTAGTTTACCCCAGACCTTCGGGTCCATAGTTATTAGCTAGATGGCTTCTTCTCTCTCTTTGGATCTCAATACAATGTTCTCCTCAATCTTCTTGGATATCTATTTGATGTAACTCTTTTTGCGGTGTGTTTGTCGAGATCCGATGAATTGTGGGTTTATGATCAGGTTTATCTACGAACAATATTTGATTCTTCTCTGAAATCTTTTATGTATGATTGGTTATCTTTGCAAGTCTCTTTGAATTATCAGTTTGGTTTGGCCTACAAGATTGATCTTTCTTGCAATAGGAGAAGTGCTTAGCTTTGGGTTCAATCTTGCGGTGTCCTTTCCCAGTGACAGTAGGGGTAGCAAGGCACATATTGTATTGTTTCCATGGAGGATAAAAAGATGGGGTTTATATCATATTGATTGAGTTTATCCCTTTACATCATGTCATCTTGCCTAATGGGTTACTCTGTTCTTATGAACTTAATACTCTAGATGCATGCTGGATAGTGGTCGATGTGTGGAGTAATAGTAGTAGATGCAGAATCGTTTCGGTCTACTTGTCACGGACGTGATGCCTATATACATGATCATGCCTAGATATTCTCATAATTATGCACTTTTCAATCAATTGCTCGACAGTAATTTGTTCACCCACTGTAATACTTATGCTATCTTGAGAGAAGCCACTAGTGAAACCTATGGCCCCCGGGTCTATCTTTTATCATATAACTTTCCAATCTATTTTATTTTGCAATCTTTACTTTTAATCTATATCATAAAAATACCAAAAACATTTATCTTATTATTACTATCTCTTTATCTCGTAAGTGACCGTGAAGGGATTGACAATCCCTTTATCATGTTGGTTGCGAGGTTATTATTTGTTTGTGTAGGTACGAGGGACTTGCGTGTAGTCTCCTACTAGATTGATACCTTGGTTCTCAAACTGAGGGAAATACTTACGCTACTTTGCTGCATCACCTTTCCTCTTCAAGGGAAAACCAACGCAATGCTCAAGAGGTATCAGAGGTCTACGAATGCATGGTTGGAGAATTGGCTTCCAAGAGACTATCGTCTTTGGCCCACATGTGCTATTACTACCGATCCTCCGCAGTTGGTGTCTGACTATATTGTTGCTGCAAGTAGAGAATTAATGGAACATGGAGGCTCTTGAGCAGCATATGCTTCCAATGGATGTTGAGGTAATCAAACAAATCCCACTAAATTCTCTCGCTGAAACTTTATATCGACCAGCATCTTGTACTACTAGTGGGTGTTTCTGACCCCCCCAACACTAGAAGCTCATGCATGCAGGGAGGCATTGGCTTGGCTGAGGACCTGCAACTACATAAAATTAATGTTTGCAACAGACTGTCTGAGAGTCGTGAATGAGCTTCAGGCTTCGGTTTTGTTAGGTCCCTACTGCATGATTTTAAGGGACATTAGCGATAGAGTTGCAAACTTTCAGTCTTGTTCATTTAAGTTTGAGCAAGGCGCTTGTAATGGTGAGCGCCATAACCTAGCTAGGATGGCAACTAGTCTAGATGTGGGCTGATATGTATGGTTGGGCGATCCTCCGGATCACCTATGTATTCCTCGCCATATTGAGTTTTGAATAAAGTGTTGTGTTACTCAAAAAAATTGGACTAGGGGAAGGGGGCGGCAGTCGGTGTCAAAACCGGCGGAACTCAGATAGGGGGTCTCGAACTATGCCTCTAGGATTGATAGTAACAGGAGACGGGGGACACGATTTTTACCCAGGTTCAGGCCCTCTCTACGGAGGTAATACCCTACGTCCTGCTTGATTTATCTTGATGAATATGAGTGTTACAAGAGTTAATCTACCACGAGATCGTAATGGCTAAACCCTAGAAGCCTAGCCTGTATGACTATGGTAATGAATGTATCCTTTCCGGACTAACCCCTCCGGTTTATATAGACACCGGGGGGATCTAGGGTTTACATAGAGTCGGTTACATCAGAAGGAATCTTCATAGTTGGTCGCCAAGCTTGCCTTCCACGCCAATGATAGTCCAATCCGGACACGAGTGCAGTCTTCGGCCTTCATGTCTTCAAAGCCCATTAGTCCGGCCCATGAATAACAGGCCGGACGCCCGAGGACCCCTTAGTCCAGGACTCCCTCAGTAGCCCCTGAACCTGGCTTCAATGATGAGGAGTCCGGAGCGCAGATTGTCTTCGGCATTGCAAGGCGGGTTCCCCCTTCCGAACTCCTAGTTGATCTTCAGATGTAATGATTGTATCCGGAATTGTATGCACAACCGCAGAGGACATGATATTTCATGGGTTCAACCCACCGAGCACTTTTTGGTAATATGACACCACGTCTGCCCGACCACTACTTGCGAATCGTTTTAGCCGGCCCGTCGCCCCATGTCTCAAGACGTGGTCCTATTGGCGCGTCTTATCCAAGTGGAGATCGTGCCTCCCTTTTTTAAGGGATTCCTATCAACCCGGACGTGGGTAACCAAACCGTCGCTGGGGGACAACTCCTTGAAAACAAGCAAGTTTTTGAGGCCCAAGAGGAGATGCTTGATATTTGCAGCCTTTATATAGGGGTACAGACCGGTCTTTTTCTTCCATGCTTGCCGCTTCCTCAACCCCTGCTACCCTGAGTTCCAACACCTGGGTTTCGGTCGCCACCAGCCCTAATCATGTCCGGATCCAGCCGTCAAGGCTGGTGGGTAGCTTCTTCTGTTACGGAGGAAGACATTGCAAAGCTTCGGGCGGCGGGTACCTGACCGCTGAAATCCATCATCGGCTTCCTGCCGAGGGGCAGGTTATTCCCACCCCCAGATCCGGTGAGAGGGTCGTGTTCGTGTCCCACTTCCTCTGCGGGTTGGGGTTTGCACTTAACCCCTTCGTCTGAGGGCTCATGTTCTATTACGGGCTAGACTTTCATGATTTGCCCCCGGACTCTATTCTTCTTATCTCGGCGTTTATTGCCATGTGCAAAGCCCTCCTCCGAACTCCTCTGCACTTTGGCTTGTGGCTCAAGACCTTCGATGTGAAGCCGCAAGTGGTAGAGGGGGAGCAGGCCGAGTGCGGCGGCGCTACACTGAGCAGGCTTGCTAGCGCCGTTTGGCTGAAAGGATCCTCCGCCAAATCTTCCGATCTATGGCAGTAGTGGTGGTTCTATATCACCGAGCCCCGCAGCTCCAAGTGGGCAACTGCGCCCGCATTCCGATCCAGCCCCCAACTCAACTTGCATCGTGGATTAACAAGGGGCTGGATAGGGGATCAACGAATGATGTGCGAACTCTGCAAAGTCGCATCCGAAGCCTCATTAAGAGGGACATCGACATAGCCAATGTCATTCATGTAATGCTAGTTCGTCGGACCCTGTCGTGCCAGCGACGGCCTCTCCGCCTATGGGAGTTCAATCCATAAGGGCCGCGCACTCTTGAGCACTTATTAGGCACAACGCACGAAGGAATGTGGAGATTATTCTTCGGGAAACGAAGGCAATGGCCGGACACCACCGAAGATGTCGGCCTAGACTGTAACCATCCGGACACCCCGGTAAGTAGCCATTTACCGAATACCTTATAATCAGATACCTAGTGGCAAGATACCAACAGTATCATCCTTTTTCAGGGCTGGATAAAGAAGGTGGAATTGATTAGGTGTCCGGCTCCCCTTCCTGAAGACTCAGCTACTCCTGTGTTAACAAGGATGTTGGCCTCGGTGCCATACCAGGCACCAGCAGGGGAGGGCAAAAAGATCCAAGATGACCTTGGTTCCGGAGGTAAGTCAGACAATGAGTCCGGAGAAATCGACCTTTCCTCGCCCGAATACGGAGGCGGAAAAGGACCCAACAACCCTTCTCCAAACAGGAGGAAAAGGGCCGCCTCCGAAGATTGGGAGAGGCGGTCTTCCAAGAAGGGCAAGATGCCATCATCGACCAGCTTGGGTTTGGAAAGTGACGCCATTGAGCAGCTCTAACAAGGAGACAAGCCCTCGTCCAAACCATAAGAGAATCCGGAGAACTTTGATAGAGTCCCGCTCAGTTATTGTTACCGAAGATACACGTAATGCATTTATGCATTTTTACAAGTCGGCAAAGAATTTTTCTAGGTGATCCTCTTCTTCGAGGAGTCCCCACCCAGAGATGAGGGAGGGCGAGACGCCTCCTCCGACCTCCTCGCCCAATAAGGCGGATGACTCTGAAGTGTCATCGCGGAGGGTCCCTTTAGACCGGGGGACAGAAGAGGCAGTACCCAAAGGTGGATCTCCGGCCATCCGGGATTCTGGGGCTAATTATAACAAAGGCCCCGGACTGTGTGGTTCACAGCTGATAGCGATTTTGAAGACGGGTGAGCCGATTCCTTCAAAGGATGATTGTGCTTTTGGAGCAGCTTCCAGGGACCTGTGGACTCCGGATATGTTGCGAGACATGTTGTGGAAAGCATCCGTGTCGGGGGAACAGTGTACCTTGATGGGTACAGTGATTGAAAAGATTTCGTCTGCGAAGAGCGGATTAAATGAGGCCTTCATGAGCCTACTGAAGGCCTTCGAGGTTTGTGACATAATGTTTTCATCTATGTTTCATTTGCAAAGATGCGCCTGTGTATAGGTAGTAACCCCTGATACTCGGGTTGGCTTCCGCTGGGAAGCAAAACGGAGGATCGAAAAGGATCGTTTGAGGACTAACCTGATCAACTTTGAACACAGGCTTCTTCTCCCTTGGCCGTTTCCTGGACTATGGAAATTGCCGATTTGCAGTGGAAGCTTGATGTGGCAGGGGATGATCTTGCTTTAATCAATATGCGTCTTGACGAGTTGCAAGGTATGTATTTAGGGCAATCCTCATACATTTGTGTGCTATAAGCATGATGCTGATATTTAGATGCTGGAATATGCATGGTTGCAGATGGTGCTGCCGCCATTGAAGTTCTTCGAGCGGAACTGGCCCGGGCCAAGGAGCAGGCCCGTCGTAGTGATGTTGCTGCCGAAAAGGCATCGACTGAATTAAAATCCGAACAAGCTGCATAGCGCCAAGATGAGGAGAAGATATCCACTATGACGCTCGAACTGGAGAATGCTACCAGCCGCTGTGAATTTCTGGAGAAGGAGAGTAAAGTCTTAACGGCTGATCTGGACAAGGCCTTACAAGAGGCTAGGGCAGCACGGTCGGAATCCAGAGCAGCCCGTGAGGAGGTTCGACAGGCGAGGGAGATTGCGGCTGGAAAGCCCTTTCTGCTGCAAACTAAGTTCGGTGACCCAAACTATGCCCAACTTAACCAAGTATGGAGTTCTCCGGACGAGTTGTTAGACTTGCTGAAGAGTTCTGCCGATGCGGCACAGTATTACCAAGTGCGAGATGGATATGCAATGGAGAAACTTTTTTGGTCGTAGTTTGGCGCATCAAAGTGCCCTCTGTTACTCAATGAACAGATGTCCCAATGGGTCGAACTTCATAGAATATCCGGCACTGCCATGAAGGATGTCGTAATCCGGTTGTGGCCAACGGAGCCTGTTCCGAATAGCTATTTTGGATTGGTGCAGAGGCTTGTTGACGCGGTGCCGCGCATCGATGCTGTGAAGCGATCATCATGCATTGAGGGTGCGCAGATGGCTTTTGCCCGAGTCAAAACATTCTGGGGGAGGATGAAGGCCATCGATGTTGTGACGAAGAGTCCACCCAAAGGCAAGGACCGCCCGGAACTGGAGCATTATTTTGAAGACGTCCTAGAGGCCGCCCGCTTTATAGAGGGTCAGTGCTCGAAAGACATAATGTTCGAGTGAGGTGTATGAAAATTGTAAAAGACAATTTTATAGTTAATCTATTTGTGTTTTGCTTAAAAGCTTGAATTCCTCCTGTGCGTCCGTTTTTATATAATCTAAAAAATTTCCAGTCGTCGGCTTCAGCCCCCTCGTAGGAAGTACGCGGGTGTTCGGAAAGGCATTTAGTCACTCTTTATCCAACGTCTTGGTCCATGAAGGAGGTGATAATGCGGCGAACCAGGCAATCGGACTATAGGGCGTTAACGCTTTCACTTAGCCATAGGAGTTTTATTGTGGGGCTACGTGATGTCTACTACACAACCTTCTTCTTGTAGACGTTGTTGGGCCTCCAAGTGCATAGGTTTGTAGGACAGTAGCAAATTTCCCTCAAGTGGACGACCTAAGGTTTATCAATCCGTAGGAGGCGTAGGATGAAGATGGTCTCTCTCAAGCAACCCTGCAACCAAATAACAAAGAGTCTCTTGTGTCCCCAACACACCCAATACAATGGTAAATTGTATAGGTGCACTAGTTCGGCGAAGAGATGGTGATACAAGTGCAATATGGATGGTAGATAAAGGTATTTGTAATCTGAAATTATAAAAACAGCAAGGTAACTAATGATAAAAGTGAGCATAAACGGTATTGCAATGCTAGGAAATAAGGCCTAGGGTTCATACTTTCACTAGTGTAATTTCCCTCAACAATAATATCATAATTGGATCACATAACTATCCCTCAACATGCAACAAAGAGTCACTCCAAAGTCAGTAATAGCGGAGAACGAACAAAGAGATTATGGTAGGGTACGAAACCACCTCAAAGTTATTCTTTCCAATCAATCCGTTGGGCTATTCCCATAAGTGTCACAAACAGCCCTAGAGTTCGTACTAGAATAACACCTTAAGACACAAATCAATCAAAACCCTAATGTCACCTAGATACTCCAATGTCACCTCAAGTATCCGTGGGTATGATTATACGATATGCATCACACAATCTCAGAGTCATCTATTCAACCAACACACAGAACCTCAAAGAGTGCCCCAAAGTTTCTACCAGAGAATCATGACGAAAACGTGTGCCAACCCCTATGCATAGGTTCATGGGCGGAACCCGCAAGTTGATCACCAAAACATACATCAAGTGAATCACGTGGTATCCCATTGTCACCACAGATACGCACGGCAAGACATACATCAAGTGTTCTCAAATCTTTAAAGACTCAATCCGATAAGATAACTTCAAAGGGGAAACTCAATCCATTACAAGAGAGTAGGGGGGGAGAAAACATCATAGGATCCAAATATAATAGCAAAGCTCGCGATACATCAAGATCGTATCACCGCAAGAACATGAGAGAGATAGATCAAACACATAGCTACTGGTACATACCCTCAGCCCCGAGGGAGAACTACTCCCTCCTCGTCATGGAGAGCACCGGGATAATGAAGATGGCCACCGGAGAGGGATTGCCCCCTCCGGCAGGGTGCTGGAACGGGTCTAGATTGGCTTTCGGTGGCTACGGAGGCTTCTGGGGGCGGAACTCCCGATCTATTGTGCTCCCCGATCGTTTTAGGGTATATGGAGATACATAGGTGGAAGAAGTACGTCAGGGGGGTACGAGGGGCCCATGAGGGTGGAGGGCGCGCCCAGGGGGTGGGCGCGCCCCCCTGCCTCGTGGCCTCCTCGTAGATCCCCTAACGTGCACTCCAAGTCTTCTGGGCTTCTTCTGATCCAAAAATAAGTTTCGTGAAGTTTCAGGTCAACTGGACTCCATTTCGTTTTCCTTTTCTGTGATATTCTATAACAAGGTAAAAACAGAAACTGGCACTAGGCTCTGGGTTAATAGGTTAGTCCCAAAAAATGATATAAAAGTGTATAATAAAGCCCATAAACATCCAAAACAGTAGATAATATAGCATGGAGCAATCAAAAATTATAGATACGTTGGAGACGTATCAGCATCCCCAAGCTTAATTCCTGCTCGTCCTCGAGTAGGTAAATGATAAAAAACAGAATTTTTGATGCGGAGTGCTACTTGGCATAATTTCAATGTAATTCTTCTTAATTGTGGCATGAATATTTAGATCTGAAAGATTCAACATAAAAGTTCATATTGACATAAAAATAATAATACTTCAAGCATACTAACTAAGCAATCATGTCTTCTCAAAATAACATGGCCAAAGAAAGTTCATCCCTACAAAATCATATAGTTTAGTCATGCTCCATTTTCGTCACACGAGAATGCTCTCATCATGCACAACACCGATGACAAGCCAAGCAATTGTTTCATACTTTAGTAATCTCAAAACTATAAAATTTCACGCAATATACGAGCGCGAGCCATGGACATAGCACTATGGGTGGAATAGAATATGATGATGGGGGTTATGTGGAGAAGACAAAAAGGAGAAAGTCTCACATCAACTAGGCTAATCAATGGGCTATGGAGATGCCCATCGATTGATGTTAATGCAAGGAGTAGGGATTGCCATGCAACGGATGCACTAGAGCTATAAATGTATGAAAGCTCAACAAAAGAAACTAAGTGGGTGTGCATCCAACTTGCTTGCTCACGAAGACCTAGGGCACTTGAGGAGGCCCATTGTTGGAATATACAAGCCAAGTTCTATAGTGAAAATTTCCCACTAGTATATGAAAGTGACAAAACAAGAGACTCTCTATCATGAAGATCATGGTGCTACTTTGAAGCACAAGTGTGGCAAAGGATAGTAGCATTGTCCCTTCTCTCTTTTTCTCTCATTTTTTGGGCCTTCTCTTTTTTTATGGCCTTTTTATTTTCTTCTTCTTCTTTTTGGGCCTTCTCTCTTTTTTATGGCCTTTCTCTCTTTATTTTATTCCTCACTTGGGACAATGCTCTAGAAAAATATGATCATCACACTTCTATTTATTTACAACTCAATGATTACAACTCGATACTAGAACAAAGATGACTCTATATGAATTCCTCTGGCGGTGTACCGGGATATGCAATGAATCAAGAGTGACATGTATGAAAGAATTATGAATTGTGGCTTTGCCACAAGTACTATGTCAACTACAGGATCATGCTAAGCAATATGACAATGATGAATGTGTCATGATAAACGGAATGGTGGAAAGTTGCATGGCAATATATCTCGGAACGGCTATGGAAATGCCATAATAGGTAGGTATGGTGGCTGTTTTGAGGAAGATATAAGGAGGTTTATGTGTGAAAGAGCGTATCATATCACAGGGTTTGGATGCACCGGCGAAGTTTGCACCAACTCTCAATGTGAGAAAGGGCAATGCATGGTACCGAAGAGGCTAGCAAGGATGGAAGGGTGAGAGTGCGTATAATCCATGGATTCAACATTAGTCATAAAGAACTCACATACTTATTGCAAAAATATACAAGTCATCAAAAACCTCGGCACTACGCGCATGCTCCTAGGGGGATAGATTGGTAAGAAAAGACCATCGGTCATCCCCGACCACCACTCATAAGGAAGACAATCAAATAACACCTCATGTTTCAAATTTGTTACACAACGTTTACCATACGTGCATGCTACGGGACTTGCAAACTTCAACACAAGCATTCCTCAATTTCATAACTACTCAACTAGCACTACTTTGATATTATTACCTCCATATCTCAAAACAATCATCAAGCATCAAACTTCTCTTAGTATTCAAAACACTCATGAGAGAATTTTATTATTAATCTTGTATACCTAGCATATTAGGATTATTTAAGAAAATTACCATGCTATTTAAGACTCTCAAAATAATCTAAGTGAAGCATGAGAGATCAATAGTTTCTATAAAACAAATCCACCACCGTGCTCTAAAAGATATAAGTGAAGCACTAGAGCAACAACAAACTACTCCGAAAGATATAAGTGAAGATCAATGACTAGTTGAATAATTATGCAACTATGTGAAGACTCTCTAAAATTTAAGAATTTCATATCTTGATAATTTATTCAAACATCAAGCAAAACAAAAGTAAATAAAATGACGCTCCAAGAAAAACACATATCATGTGGCGAATAAAAATATAGCTCCAAGTAAAGTTACCGATGAACGAAGATGAAAGAGGGGATGCCTTTCGGGGCATCACCAAGCTTAGGCTCTTGGATATCCTTGAATATTACCTTGGGGTGCCTTGGGCATCCCCAATCTTAGGCTCTTGCCACTCCTTATTCCATAGTCCATCGAATCCTTACCCAAAACTTGAAAACTTCACAACACAAAACTTAACAGAAAACTCGTAAGCTCCGTTAGTATAAGAAAATAAATCACCACTTCAAGGTACTGTAATGAACTCATTCTTTACTTATATTGGTGTTAAAACTACTGTATTCCAACTTCTCTATGGTTTGTAAACTCTTTTACTAGCCATAGATCATTAAAATAAGCAAACAACACACGAAAAACAGAATCTGTCAAAAACAGAACAGTCTGTAGTAATCTGGATCACACATATACTTCTGGAACTCATAAAATTCTCAAATAATTTTCGGGACCTGAGGGATTTATCTATTAATCATCTTCAAAAAGAATTAACTAAATATCACTTTCCAAATAAAGATGGCAGCAATTCTCGTGAGCGCTAAAGTTTCGGTTTTTTACAGCATGATCGGAAAGACTTTCCCCAAGTCTTCCCAAAGGTTCTACTTGGCACAAACACTAACTAAAAGCATAAAACCACATCTAAACAGAGTCTAGATGAATTATTTATTACTAAACAGGAACAAAAAGCAATTAACAAAAATAAAATTGGGTTTCGTCCCAACAAGCGCTATCGTTTAACGCCCCTAGCTAGGCATGATGATTTCAATGATGCTCACAACAAGGATAAGAATTGAAACATAAAGAGAGAATCATGAAGAATATGACTAGAAAATTTAAGTCTAACCCACTTCCTATGCATTGGGATTTTGTGAGCAAACAACTTATGGGAACAACAATCAACTTGCATAGGAAGGCAAAACAAGCATAACTTCAAAATTTTAAGCACATAGAGAGGAAACTTGATATTATTGCAATTCCTACAAGCATATATTCCTCCCTCATAATAATTTTCAGTAGCATCATGAATGAATTCAACAATATAACCAGCACCTAAAGCATTAATTTCATGATGCATAAGCATAGAATTTTTATTACTCTCCACATAAGCAAGATTCTTCTCATTCGGAATAGTGGAAGTATCATAAGAAACTCGAATACTATAAATTGTTTCCACATTAAAAGAGTAATGTTCAGAAAAGGGGTAACCATAATCATGACAAGTTTTATAATCACTATTTTTTATAGCATAAGTATCATCACAATAATCATCATAAGTAGGAGGCCTGCTATCATCATTATAAATTTGCATATCAAAACTTGGGAGACTAAAAATATCATCTTCATTAAACGTAGCATCCCCAAGCTTGGGACAAACATTAATTGCAGAAAATATATTCTCAAAAACATCATCTTCATCAAACATAGCATCCCCAAGCGTGGGCCTTTTCATATCATAAGCATAATCACTCTCATCATTAATAGTATGGATAGCACCAATAGTATAGCAATTATCATATTCTTCCAAACAAGTGCCAAAAAGATTTTCAAGATCATAAGAAGTATCATTATCTCCCATAATTATATTTTCATGAGGCACAATAGTAATAGGAGCAGCATTATTTGGGACATATATCTTTTTTACCTCACTTCCTTTTTCTTTTCTTCTTCTTCACCACATCATGTGTGGGTTCAATCCTCTTTTTGGAGATCCTTATTAATGAGATTCATTGAATAGGAAGCTCCTCCTCGTTACCTGATTCATCATAAGAAATAATAGGAGGATATTGGGAAGTCTCTTCCCTTTCATTAGTATTCTCTTCATCTTCTATTTGTTTTGTTTTCTTTATGTAGTTGGAAATATAAGGATTTTCAATACAATTCACCGCACAATACTTTTCCTCTAGATCAAAATGAAGAACTCTATCAAGGGCAAATTTTGGAATATCCTTAGTTATACGTTTCATTTCTTCATAACCCAAGAGCAAACTAATTTCATTATGATGTGCAAGGGAAATCAAGTCATCACAATTTTTGGACACGATACGATCATGAAAATTTTTGCATTGGGTATTGAAATGATCATGTTCATTGCAAAGCTCACAAGTATGGCCAAGATAATTTAAATTTTCAGCACATTCATCTAGCCTTTCTTGCAACAATTTAGTTTCTAAGTACTTATGCCTCTTGCAATATCTATCTTCCCTATTTGGTGTGTATTTACAAACCCAATGTACTCCACAAAAATTGACATGTTTATAGGAGACATCATAACTAGTGCAATCATCATTAGTATCATGGATATTCAAAGAATTCATACTAACAACATTGCAATCATGCTCATCATTCAAAGATTTAGTGCCAAACATTTTATAGACTTCTTCCAATAGCACTTGAGCACAATTTTCCTTTCTATCATACTCACGAAAGATATTAAAAAGATGAAGCGTATGAGACAAACTCAATTCCATATTTTTGTAGTTTTGTTTTATAAACTAAACTAGTGCTAAAACAAGAAACTAAAAGACTCGATTGCAAGATCTAAAGATATACCTTCAAGCACTCACCTCCCCGGCAACGGCGCCAGAAAAGAACTTGATGTCTACTACACAACCTTCTTCTTGTAGATGTTGTTGGGCCTCCAAGTGCAGAGGTTTGTAGGACAATAGCAAATTTCCCTCAAGTGGATGACCTAAGGTTTATCAATCCGTAGGAGGAGTAGGATGAAGATGGTCTCTCTCAAGCAACCCTGCAACCAAATAACAAAGAGTCTCTTGTGTCCCCAACACACCCAATACAATGGTAAATTGTATAGGTGCACTAGTTCGGCGAAGAGATGGTGATACAAGTGCAATATGGATGGTAGATAAAGGTATTTGTAATCTGAAATTATAAAAACAGCAAGGTAACTAATGATAAAAGTGAGCATAAACGGTATTGCAATGCTAGGAAATAAGTCCTAGGGTTCATACTTTCACTAGTGTAAGTTCCCTCAACAATAACATCATAATTGGATCACATAACTATCCCTCAACATGCAACAAAGAGTCACTCCAAAGTCACTAATAGCGGAGAACGAACGAAGAGATTATGGTAGGGTACAAAACCACCTCAAAGTTATTCTTTCCAATCAATCCGTTGGGCTATTCCTATAAGTGTCACAAACAGCCCTAGAGTTCGTACTAGAATAACACCTTAAGACACAAATCAATCAAAACCCTAATGTCACCTCAAGTATCCGTGGGTATGATTATACGATATGCATCACACAATCTCAGATTCATCTATTCAACCAACACATAGAACCTCAAAGAGTGCCCCAAAATTTCTACCGGAGAATCACGACGAAAATGTGTGCCAACCCCTATGCATAGGTTCATGGGTGGAACCCGCAAGTTGATCACCAAAACATACATCAAGTGAATCACGTGGTATCCCATTGTCACCACAGATACGCACGGCAAGACATACATCAAGAGTTCTCAAATCTTTAAAGACTCAATCCGATAAGATAACTTCAAAGGGGAAACTCAATCCATTACTAGAGAGTAGGGGGGAGAAAACATCATAGGATCCAAATATAATAGCAAATCTCGCGATACATCAAGATCGTATCACCTCAAGAACACGAGAGAGAGAGAGAGATCAAACACATAGCTACTAGTACATACCCTCAGCCCCGAGGGAGAACTACTACCTCCTCGTCATGGAGAGCATCGGGATGATGAAGATGGCCACCGAAGAGGGATTGCCCCCTCCGGCAGGGTGCCGGAACGGGTCTAGATTGCCTTTCGGTGGCTACGGAGGCTTCTAGCAGCGGAACGCCCGATCTATTGTGCTCCCCGATCGTTTTAGGGTATATGGAGATATATAGGCGGAAGAAGTACGTCAGGGGGGGGGGCACGAGGGGCCCACGAAGGTGGAGGGCGCGCCCCCCTACCTCGTGGCCTCCTCGTAGATCCCCTGACGCGCACTCCAAGTCTTCTGGGCTTCTTCTGATCCAAAAATAAGTTCCGTGAAGTTTCAGGTCAATTGGACTCCGTTTGGTTTTCCTTTTCTGCGATATTCTAAAACAAGGTAAAAACAGAAACTGGCACTGAGCTCTGGGTTAATAGGTTAGTCCCAAAAAATGATATAAAAGTGTATAATAATGCCCATAAACATCCAAAACAGTAGATAATATAGCATGGAGCAATCAAAAATTATAGATACGTTGGAGACGTATCACTACGACATAGTCCCTGGTATGTATGTGGCATATGGTGCCTTACATATTTGATCTGAAAAAGATCCCTCGTGTGACACGGAGAATCGCAAAAGATTCCAAGAAGTCATCAAGTGGTTGACCAGCTCACGCCGCATCATGACGGTCAGTTTTCGGCTTTCTCTACTGAGGTTCTCGTCCGGTTTATACCAAGGCACAATCCCAGTAGTTCTTCCTTTACTACCCTAGCCGGTGGAGCGGAACATAGGGTAGCAAGCACAGGAGCCGGGCAACCCAACTATTGACCCAAGACAATGATTTGGAGCAGATGCATATAAGGCCAAACTTGCGACGCCGAAGTATGCTATAGAGTTGTTCGGACTTTTACTAGCAACTCATTTGTTCCCACGCCAAGCCCCTGGCAGGTTATGCCAAGGTATTTCTGTGAAATAACCGTGGGAGCCATATTTGTTGGGGAAACAATGCGGGCGATTAGTTCGAACATTGTTTTAATGGGAACTGAGCGATATGCCAATGGCTATTTGACATGCTCGGGGTTGGAGGCGGAGGAACATGCATAGTACAGGCTCAAGAAATAGATAGTGTGGTCTACAAAAAGTTATTTTGGACCTCCTGTCGCACGTCTGCGCCGCCAGTCCTCGGTGGGGGGAATCCTTGATGGAAATAGCCCCTTAGGTGAGTGTACGGATCCGGACTCTGATAGAGCCAGTTTCCGATGTTTATCCTGTTCGTCACCTGTTTTTAAAGGATAGCGAAGGAAGAAATAAAAAGAAAATAAATAATAATAAAAGAGTTACCGGAATGTTTGCAGGCTTGTCCGTATTGTGCTTCCGCCAATGCCCATGGTATCTTGAGTGTGTAATGATGTATGTGTGGTACATACTTTGTAGGTGTACGGAGTGGGCGGCGGAAGCCGGGTTGCTATTTCCGTTCTAGGAGTAGTTGATCCTTGGGTGGAGACTGCTTCTTACCCCCGCTTTTTCGTTGGTGAACCTTTCCGTTATCCCTGTCGCTTGGCGGACTCCTCCCCCTGTGTTCGGCGTTGAGCTTGCCGGCCTATTTAAAGACCCAACAGTTTCTGTTGGTATGATTAGCTGGTTTATCATGGTGGCCATGAATCTGGCAGGGTGGGTCCAATATCCTGTCGAGGTTGGATGTTTCATCTCGATTCGCCTTGAATGGCTTCTTCCGCTGACTGGGCTTGGGGTTGCTAAATCCGGCGTTGACTGCTGTCTCGCCTGATCTTTCATTGTCATTGCAACTGTTGTTTTTGCTTCCTCATGGCTTGCCATTGGCGTCTCGGATTTCAGAGGTGCCCTGCTTGCTGGCGCTATTGCTTCTACGAGCGAGCCAGCTGTCTTCTCCCGCGCAAAAGCGAGTCATTAGAGCAATGAGGGCTCTCATGGATTTAGGTCCTTCTTGGCTGAGTTGGCGTGCAAGACATTCATCCCGGACGCTGTGTCTGAAAGCCGCAAGGGCTTCCGCGTCCGGACAGTTGACGATTTGGTTCTTTTTGACTAAGAGCCAAGTCCAGAGCTCACTAGCTGATTCATCGGGCTATTGGACAATGTGACTTAGGTCATCGACATCCGGTGGCCGGACATGTGTTCCTTGGAAGTTATCGAGGAAGGCCTCCTCCAAGTCCTTCCAGCTGCCTATGGAATTTTCAGGCAAGTTGTTTAACCAGTACCGAGCTGGTCCTTTTAGTTTTAGTGGGAGGTATTTAATGGCGTGGAGGTCGTCTCCACGGGCCATATGGATGTGGAGGATGAAATCTTCTATCCATACCGCGGGATCGGTTGTCCCGTCGTATGATTCAATATTGACGGGTTTGAATCCTTCGGGGAATTCATGATCCATTACTTCATCAGTGAAGCAAAGAGGGTGTGCGGCACCTCCATGTTGGGCCACACTGCGACATAACTTCGAAGGAGTCCCATTGCGGTTTTCGGCTCGGTCGTGGCGAGGTGTGACACGTCCGAATAGGTAGCCATCATCGCGTGTTGAAGCATGCTTTCGCGATTCGTAGATCGGTCTTTCTTTTCCTACTCTATTGTCCAAGTCCCTCTGCAGGTTGTCTGGGTAATCATGACCTGTGTTGTTCTTGCCTTTACGGCGAGGTGGGCGGTCTGGTGTTCGGCTTGAGTTGCATCTTTATCTGGACAGAGTTTCCGGCGACCTGCCACATTGTGTGACGATGGTATGGGCTCCAAGGCCCCGTCATCGGACTGGTATAGCGATATGTGCTTTGGGTGGCTTTTGGCTAGGCCACTAAGGCCGTATACTTCGGCGACCAGGACTTCGGTCCATCTGTCATTGTGTAGGTCTTGGTCAGCTTGAAGCTGTTGCTGCTTCTTTTTCAGGCTCCTTGCCGTAGCTATCAGCCTGCGCTTGAAGCGCTCCTGCTCGAGGGCTCTTCGGGTACGATGAAGTCTTCATCGCCGAGGCTTACCTCATCTTCAGAGAGAGGAAGGTAGTTGTCGTCCTCCGAATCATCGCTGGGCGGGGCCTGTTCATCGGGGCTGGCTTGCCCGTTTTCCTATTCCTCCTGCTCGGATATTGCTCCCACAGGGTTTTCATTGCTTTCGGCGCCGTCCGGAGTACTATTTTCTCCAGTGCCATCATTGCTGCAGCGTGACTTGGGGCTGCGTTTGGGGCGCCGGAACTTAGACTGTGTCTCAGGAGTTTTAACTGGATCTCCCTTGTCCTTGACGCGAGGCTTTTTAAGTGTATCGATCATGTACACATCATATGAAGGGGCGGCCATCCCATGCCTGATGACTGGCGGGTCTTGGCCTTGCTACTTATCGGCATCATTGTCTATACCGTCAATGTCTTCGGAGCCAGAAGCGGGCATGTTGGTTAAATCCTCGATAGTGGCTATGTAGTGGGTGACGGGTGGGAAGCGAAATTTCCCATCCTCAGCCTCTGGCTCGAACCGAACATAATTCGGCTATGAGTCCTTCTCCAAGGACAAGTTCTTTAAAGAGTTTAGCACATCACCCAAAGTTGAGTATTGGAAGATGTATGTGGCGCTAAATTTGAAAATCGATAACCGATCCAGCTCGGTGTTCGCAGGCATGCCCGGTTCGGAACTCATAGCCAGAAACGAGTCCGGAGTTCCATTGATGCAAATATTGCGGGATGGAGAGACCGTGTGTGGCCCCAACACCGCGGACTCTATGGCCTCGGATGGCACGATCTGCTCCAGTTCTAAGGCCATTGCAGCAACGGGGGCCTTCTCCTGGATGTGATCCGATGACAGATTTAAGTCCTGTTCATCAGGGCGAGGGGGAGCAATCAATGCGGTCTCAAATCCTTTAAAGATCAAGTTTCCATGGATATCTGCGACATAGTTCAAGCTTCCAAATCTGACCTGGTGGCCAGGGGCGTAGCTATCGATCTGCTCCAGATGTCCAAGCGAGTTGGCCCGCAGTACGAAGCCGCCGAACACGAAAATCTGTCCGGGGAGGAAGGTTTCTCCTTGGATAGCGTCACAATAGACGATTGAAGGGGCCATCAAACCTTTCGTTGACGGCACAGTGGAACTCTCAATGAAAGCACCAATGTCAGTGTCAAAACCGGCGGATCTCGGGTAGGGGGTCTCGAACTGTGCGTCTAGGATCGATAGTAACAGGAGACGGGGGACACGATGTTTACCCAGGTTCGGGCCCTCTCTACGGAGGTAATACCCTACGTCCTGCTTGATTGATCTTGATGAATATGAGTGTTACAAGAGTTGATCTACCATGAGATCGTAATGGCTAAACCCTAGAAGCCTAGCCTGTATGACTATGGTAATGAATGTATCCTTTCCAGACTAACCCCTCCGATTTATATAAACACTGGTGGGATCTAGGGTTTACATAGAGTCGGTTACATATGAAGGAATCTTCATTGTCGGTCGCCAAGCTTGCTTTCCACGCCAAGGAGAGTCCAATCCGGACACGGGTTCAGTCTTCGGCCTTCATGTCTTCACAACCCATCAGTCCGGCCCATGAATAACAGGTCGGACGCTGGAGGACCCCTTAGTCCAGGACTCCCTCAGCGGCGCCCCCCTTTCCTTCCCTTCCCCCTCTTACTTCCTTCCCCCTCTCTCCCTCTTGATGGATTCCTACTAGGACTTGGAGTCCTAGTAGGATTCCCCTCTTGAGGGGCGCGCCCTAGGGCCGGCCAGCCTCCCCATTGCTCCTTTGTATACGGGGGCAGGGGGCACCCTAGAACACACAAGGTGACAATTGTCTTAGCCGTGTGCGGTGCCCCCCTCCATAGATTTCTACCTCGGTCATATCATTGTAGTGCTTAGGCGAAGCCCTACGTTAGTAACTTGATCATCACCGTCATCACACCGTCGTGCTGACGAAACTCTCCCTCAGCCTCAACTGGATCAAGAGTACAAGGGACGTCACCGAGCTGAACGTGTGCAGATCACGGATGTGCCGTACGTTTGGTACTTGATCGGTTGGATCACGAAGACGTTCGACTACATCAACCGCGTTTCATAACGCTTCCGCTTTCGGTCTACGAGGGTATGTGGACATACTCTCCCCCTCTTGTTGCTATGCATCGCCTAGATGGATCTTGCGTGTGCGTAGGATTTTTTTTCTTTTGAAATTACTGCGTTTCCCGATAGTGGCATACGAGCCAGGTCTATGCGTAGATGTTATATGCACAAGTAGAATACAAAGGAGTTGTGGGCGTGGGTATATACATATTGCTTGCTGTCACGAGTTGATTCTTGGTTCAGCGGTATTGTTGGATGAAGCGGCTCAGACCGACATTACGCGTATGCTTACGCGAGACTGGTTCTACCGACGTGCTTCACACAGAAGTGGCTAGTGGGTGTCTGTTTCTCCAACTTTAGTTGAATTGATTTCAATGAAAAGGGTTCTTTCTGAAGATCAAAAAGCAATCATTGCAATATGTTGTGGTTTTGATGCGTAGGTAAGAACGATTCTTACTAGAAGCCAGTAGCAGCCACGTAAAACTTGCAACAACAAAGTAGAGGATGTCTAACTTGTTTTTGCAGGGCATGTTGTGATGTGATATGGTCAAGACGTGATGAGATATAAATTGTTGTATTAGATGATCATGTTTTGTTTAAGTTATCGGCAACAGGCAGGAGCCTTATGGTTGTCTCTTTATTGCATAAGATGCAAGCGCTATATAATTGCTTTACTTTATCGCTATGCGATAGCAATAGTTGCAAAAGCAATAGTTGGCGAGATGACCATGTGATGACACGTTGATAGATATCAAGATGATGGAGATCATGGTGTCATGCCCGTGACGATGGAGATCATGACGGTACTTTGGAGATGGATATCAAAGGCACAAGATGATGATGGCCATACCATGTCACATATTTTGATTGCATGATGTTTATCTTTTATGCATCTTATTTTGCTTAGTACGATGGTAGCATTATGAGATGACCCCTTACTAAAATTTCAAGGTATAAGTGTTCTCCCTGAGTATGCATCGTTGCAGTTTGTCGTGCTGAGACACCAAGTGATGATCGGGTGTTATAAGCTCTACGTCCACATACAATGGGTGCAAGCCAGCTTTGCACACGCAGAATACTCGGGTTAAACTTGACGAGCCTATCATATGCAGATATGGCCTCAGAACACTGAGACCGAAAGGTCGAGCGTGAATCATATATTAGATATGATCAACATAGTGATGTTCACCAATGAAAGCTACTCGATCTCACCTGATGATCGGACATGGTTTAGTTGATTTAGATCACGTGATCACTTAGATGATTAGAGGGATGTCTATCTAAGTGGGAGTTCTTAAGTAATATGATTAATTGAACTTAAATTTATCATGAACTTAGTCCTGGTAGTATTTGCATATCTATGTTGTAGATCAATTGCTCGCATATAGCTTCACCATTTTATTTATGATATGTTCCCAGAGAAAACTATGTTGAAAGATGTTAGTAGCAATGATGCGGACTAGCTCCGTGATCTGAGGATTATCCTCATTGCTGCACATAAGAATTATGTCCTTGACGCACCGCTAGGTGACGAGCCTATTGCAGGAGCCGATGCAGATGTTATGAACGTTTGGCAAGCTCGGTATGATGACTACTTGATATTTTAGTGCGCCATGTTTTACGGCTTAGAACCGGGACTTCAAAAATGTTTTGAATGCCACAGAGCATATAAGATGTTCCAAGAGCTGAAATTGGTATTTCAGACTCATGCCCGAATCGAGAGGTATGAGACCTCTGACAAGTACTTTGCCTACAAGATGGAGGAGAATAGCTCAGCTAGTGAGCATGTGCACAGAAGGTCTGAGTACTACAATCACTTGAATCAAGTGGGAGTTAATCTTCCAGATAAGATAGTGATTCACAGAGTTCTCTAGTCACTATCACCAAGTTACTAGAACTTCGTGATGAAATATAATATGCAAGGGATAACGGAAACGATTCCCAAGCTCTTCGCGATGTTGAAATTGGCGAAGGTAGAAATCAAGAAAAAGCATCAAGTGTTGATGGTTGACAAGACCACTAGTTTCAAGTAAAAGGGCAAGGGAAAGAAAGGGGACTTCAAGAAGAATGGCAAGCAAGTTGCCACTCCCGTGAAGAAGCCCAAAGCTAGACCTAAGCCTGAAAGGCTGAAACTGAGTGCTTCTACTACAAAGGGCATGGTCACTGGAAGCGGAACTACCCCAAATACTTGGCGGATAAGAAGGATGGCAAAGTGAACAAAATTATATTTGATATACATGTTATTGATGTGTACTTTACAGGTGTTCATAGTAACCCCAGGGTATTTGATACTAGTTCAGTTCCTATGATTAGTAACTTGAAACAGGAGTTACAAAATGAACAGAAACTAGTTGAGGGCGAGGTGACAATGTGTATTGGAAGTGATTCCAAGGTTGATAAGATCACCATCGCACACTCCATTTACCTTCGAGATTAGTGTTGAACCTAAAATAAATGTTATTTGGTGTTTGCATTGAGCATAATATGATTGGATCATGTTTATTGCAATACGATTATTCATTTAAGTCAAAGAATAATTGTTATTCTATTTACATGAATAAAACCTTCTGTGGTCATACACCCAAGGTGAATGGTTTATTGAATCTCGATCGTAGTGATACACATATTCATAATATTGAAGCCAAAAGATGCAAAGTTAATAATGATAGTGCAACTTATTTGTGACACTGCCGTTTAGATCATATTGGTGTAAAGCGCATGAAAAAACTCCATGTTTATGGGCTTTTGGAATCACTTGATGCTTGCGAACCATGCCTCATGGGCAAGATGACTAAAACTCCATTCTCCGGAACAATGGAGCGAGCAACTGACTTATTGGAAATAATACATACCGATGTATGCGGTCCGATGAGTGTTGAGGCTCGCGGCGGGTATCGTTATTTTCTGACCTTCACAGATGATTTGAGCAGATATGAGTATATCTACTTAATGAAACACAAGTCTAAAACATTTGAAAAGTTCAAAGAATTTCAGAGTGAAGTGGAGAATTATTGTAACAAGAAAATAAAGTTTCTACGATCTGATCACGGAGACAAAATATTTGAGTTACGAGTTTGGCCTTCAGTTGAAACAATGTCGAATAGTTTCGCAACTCATGCCACCTGGAACACCGCAGCGTAATGGTGTGTCTGAACATCGTAATCGTACTTTATTAGATATGGTGCGATCTATGATGTCTCTTACCAATTTACCACTATCGTTTTGGGGTTATGCATTGGAGACAGCTGCATTCACATTAAATAGGGCGCCGTCTAAAAATCCGTTGAGATAACACCGTATGAAATGTGGTTTAGCAAGAAACCTAAGCTGTCATTTCTTAAAGTTTGGGGTTGCGATGCTTATGTGAAAAAGTTTCAACCTGATAAGCTCAAACCCAAATCGGAGAAGTGCGTCTTCATAGGATACCCAAAAGAAACTGTTGGGTACACCTTCTATCACAGATCCGAAGGCAAGATCTTTGTTGCTAAAAATGGATCCTTTCTAGAGAAGGAGGTTCTCTCGAAAGAAGTGAGTGGGAGGAAAGTAGAACTTGATGAGGTAAATGTACCTTCTCTCGAATTGGAAAGTAGCTCATCATAAAATCAGTTCCAGTGATGCCTGCACCAATTAGTGAGGAAGTTAATGATGATGATCATGAAACTTCAGATCAAGTTACTACGGAACCTCGTAGGTCAACCAGAGTACGTTCCGCACCAGAGTGGTACGGTAATCCTATTCTGGAAGTCATGTTACTAGACCGACGAACCTACAAACTATGAGGAAGCGATGATGAGCCCAGATTCCGCGAAATGGCTTAAGGCCATGAAATCTGAGATGGGATCCATGTATGAGAACAAAGTATGGACTTTGATTGACTTGCCCAATGATCGGCGAGCCATTAAGAATAAATGGATCTTCAAGAGGAAGGCGGACGCGGATAGTAGTGTTACTATCTACAAAGATTGAATTGTCGCAGAAGGTTTTTGACAAGTTCAAGATGTTGACTACGATGAGATTTTCTCACTCGTATCGATGATTAAAAGTCTGTCTGAATCATGTTAGCAGTTGCCACATTTTATGAAATCTGGCAAATGGATATCAGAACTACATTCCTTAATGGATTTATTAAAAAAGAGTTGTATATGATGCAACCAGAAGGTTTTGTCAATCCTAAAGATGCTGACAAAGTGTGCAAGCTCCAGCGATCCATCTATGGACTGGTGCAAGCATCTCGGAGTTGGAATATACGCTTTGATGAATTGATTAATGCATATAGTTTTATACAGACTTGTGGTGAAGCATGTATTTACAAGAAAGTGAGTGGGAGCTCTATAGCATTTCTGATGTTATATGTGGATGACATATTGCTGAACGGAAATGATACTGAATTTCTGGATAGCATAAAGACTACTTGAATAAGAATTTTTCAATGGAAGACCTCGGTGAAGCTACTTACATATTAGGCATCAAGATCTTTAGAGATAGATCAAGACGCTTGATAAATTTTTCAATGAGTACATACCTTGACAAGTTTTTGAAGTAGTTCAAAATGGAACAGTCAAAGAAGGAGTTCCTGCCTGTGTTGCAAGGTGTGAAGTTGAGTTTAGACTCAAAACCCGACCATGAGAAAATATAAAGAGAATGAAAAGTCATTCCCTATGCCTCAGTCATAGGTTCTATAAAGTATGATATGCTCTGTACCAGACCTATTGTATACCTTAGCATGATTTTGGCAAGGGAGTACAATAGGTTCTAGGAGTAGATCACTGGACAGCGGTCAAAATTATCCTTAGAGGACTAAGGGAATATTTCTCGGTTATGGAGGTGATAAAAGAGTTTGTCGTAAAGAGTTACGTCGATGCAAGCTTTTTACACCGATCTAGATGACTCTAAATCTCGATCTAGATACATATTGAAAGTGGGAGCAATTAGCTAGAGTAGCTCCGTGCAGAGTATTTGTAGACATAGAAATTTGCAAAATACATACAGATCTGAATGTTCCAGACCCATAGACTAAACTTCTCTGACAAGCAAAACATGATCACTCTTTGGGTGTTAATCACATAGCGATGTGAACTAGATTATTGACTCTAGTAAACCCTTTGGGTATTAGTCAAATGGAGATGTGAACTAATCACATAAAGATGTGAACTATTGTTGTGAAATCACATGATGATGTGAACTAGATTATTTACACTAGTGTAAGTGGGAGACTGAAGGAAATATGCCCTAGAGGCAATAATAAAGTTGTTATTTATATTTCCTTATAGCATGATAAATGTTTATTATCCATGCTAGAATTGTATTAACCGCAAACTTAGTACATGTGTGAATACATAGACAAACAGAATCTCACTAGTATGCCTCTACTTGACTAGCTCATTAATCAAAGATGGTTAAGTTTCCTAACCATTGACATGAGTTGTCATTTGATGAACGTGATCACATCATTAGAGAATGATGTGATTGACTTGACCCATCCATTAGCTTAGCACTGATACGTCTCCAACGTATCTATAATTTTTGATTGTTCCATGCTATTATATATTCTGTTTTGGATGTTTAATGGGCTTATTTATACACTTTTATATTATTTTTGGAACTAACCTATTAACCGAAGGCCCAGCCCAAATTGCTGTTTTTTTGCCTATTTCAGTGTTCGCAGAAAAAGAATTTCAAACGGAATGAAACCTTCGGGAGCGTGATTTTTGGAACAAACGTGATCAAGAGGACTTGGAGTGGACGTCAAGCAATCAAAAAGGAGGCCACGAGGTAGGGGGGTGCGCCTACCCCCCTGGGCGCGCCCTCCACCCTCGTCGGCCCCTCGTGGCTCCACCAACCTACTTCTTCCTCCTATATATACCTACGTACCCCCAAACCATCAGAGAGCATCACGAAAATCTAATTCCACCGCCGCAACCTTCTGTACCCGTGAGATCCCATCTTGGAGCCTTTTCCGGCGCTCTGCCGGAGGTGGAATTGATCATGGAGGGCTTCTACATCAACACCATAGCCTCTCCGATGATGTGTGAGTAGTTTACCTCAGACCTTCGGGTCCATAGTTATTATCTAGATGGCTTCTTCTCTCTCTTTGGATCTCAATACAAAGTTCTCATCGATTCTCTTGGAGATCTATTCGATGTAATCTTCTTTTGTGGTGTGTTTGTCGAGATCTGATGAATTGTGGGTTTATGATCAAGATTATCTATGAACAATATTTGAATCTTCTTTGAATTCTTTTATGTATGATTGGTTACCTTTGCAAGTCTCTTCGAATTATCAGTTTGGTTTGGCCTACTAGATTGATCTTTCTTGCAATGGGAGAAGTTCTTAGCTTTGGGTTCAATCTTGGGGTGGTCGATCCCAGTGAAAGTAGGGGCAGCAAGGCACGTATTGTATTGTTGCCATCGAGGATAACAAGATGGGGCTTTCATCATATTGCATGAGTTTATCCCTCTACATCATGTCATCTTGCTTAAAGCGTTACTCTGTTCTTATGAACTTAATACTCTAGATGCATGCTGAATAGCGGTTGATGTGTGGAGTAATAGTAGTAGATGCAGGCAGGAGTCGGTCTACTTGTCACGGACGTGATGCCTATATACATGATCATACCTAGATATTCTCATAACTATGCTCAATTCTATCAATTGCTCGGCAGTAATTTGTTCACCCACCGTAATACTTATGCTATCTTGAGAGAAGCCACTAGTGAAACCTATGGCCCCGGGTCTATCTTCCATCATACAAGTTTCCAATCTATTTTATTTTGCAATCTTTACTTTCAATTTTATCATAAAAATACCAAAAATATTTATCTTATTATTATTATCTCTATTAGATCTCACTCTTGCAAGTGGTCGTGAAGGGATTGACAACCCCTTTATTGCATTGGTTGCGAGGTTCTTATTTGTTTGTGTAGGTACAAGGTGACTCGCGCGTGGTCTCCTACTGGATTGATACCTTGGTTCTCAAAAACTAAGGGAAATACTTACGCTACTTTCATGCATCACCCTTTCCTCTTCAAGGGAAAACCAATGCATGCTCAAGAGGTAGCAAGAAGGATTTCTGGCGCAGTTGCCGGGGAGATCTATGCCAAGTCAAGACATACCAAGTACCCATCACATCTCTTATCCTTCGCATTACATTATTTGCCATTTGCCTCTCGTTTTCCTCTCCCCCACTTCACCCTTGCCGTTTTATTCGCCCTCTCTTTCCGTTCGGTTTTTCTTCGCTTGTTTTCTTGTGTGTTGGATTGCTTGCTTGTCACGATGGCTCGAGATAATACTAAATTGTGTGACTTTGCCAATACCAACAATAATCATTTTATTAGCACTTTGATTGCTCCTCTTACCGATGCTGAATCTTATGAAATTAATACTGCTTTGCTGAATCTTTGTCATGAAAGATCCGCTTTCTGGCCTTCCTAGTGAAGATGCCGCTACCCATCTAAACAACTTTGTTGATTTGTGTGATATGCAAAAGAAGAAAGATGTGGATAATGATATTGTTAAACTTAAGCTATTTCCGTTTTTGCTTAGAGATCATGCTAAAGCTTGGTTTTCGTATTTGCCTAAAAATAGTATTGATTCATGGAATAAGTGCAAAGATGCTTTTATCTCTAAGTATTTTCCTCCCGCTAAGATCATCTCTCTTAGAAACGATATTATGAATTTTAAGCAACTTGATCATGAGCATGTTGCACAATCTTGGGAGAGGATGAAATTAATGATACATAATTGCACTACACATGGTTTGAATTTATGGATGATTATACAAAAAAATTATGCCGGGTTGAATTTTGCTTCTAGAAATCTTTTAGATTTGGCCGCGGGAGGCACTTTTGTGGAAATCACTTTAGTAGAAGCTACCAAACTCCTAGATAATATTATGGTTAATTATTCTCAATGGCACACTGAAAGATCTACTAGTAAAAAGGTGCATCCAATTGAAGAGATTAATGTTTTGAGTGGAAAGATGGATGAACTTATGAAATTGTTTGCTAATAATAGTACTCCTACTGATCCCAATGATATGCCTTTGTCTACTTTAATTGAGAATAATAATGAATCTATGGATGTGAATTTTGTTGGTAGGAACAATTTTGGTAACCATGTGTATAGAGGTAATTTTAATTCTAGGCCATTTCCTAGTAATTTCTCTAATAATTATGGTAATTCCTAAAACAATTCTTGTGGAAATTATAATAATATTCCCTCTGATTTTTAATCTAGTATTAAAGAATTTATTAGTTCGCAAAAGAGTTTCAATGCTTTTATTGAAGAAAAATTGCTTAAGATTGATGAGTTGGCTAGGAACGTGGATAGAATTTCTCTTGATGTTGATTCTTTGAAACTTAGATCTATTCCACCTAAGCATGATATCAATGAGTCTCTCAAAGCCATGAGAATTTCCATTGATGAGTGCAAAGAAAGAACAGCGTGGGTGCGTGCAAAAAAGGCTTTCTTTGTGAAAGCATGTTCTTCTAGTTTTCATGATAATAAGGATGAAGATCTAAAAGTGATTGATGTGTCCCCTATTAAATCCTTGTTTTGCAATATGAATCTTGATAATGATGGGACTGGAGATGAGTCAACTTTAGTTAGAAGGCGTCCCAAAAATTCGGAGTTTTTAGATCTTGATGCAAAAATTGGTAAAAGTGGGATTGAAGAGGTTAAAACTTTAGATAGCAACGAACCCACTATCTTGGATTTCAAGAAATTTAATTATGATAATTGCTCTTTGATAGATTTTATTTCCTTGTTGCAATCCATGCTAAATTATCCTCATGCTTATAGTCAAAATAAAGCTTTTACTAAACATATCGTTGATGCCTTAATGCAATCTTACGAAGAAAAACTTGAGTTGGAAGTTTCTATCCCTAGAAAACTTTATGATGAGTGGGAACCTACAATTAAAATTAAAATTAAATATCATGAATGCTATGCTTTGTGTGATTTGGGTGCTAGTGTTTCCACGATCCCAAAAACTTTGTGTGATTTGTTAGGTTTCCGTGAATTTGATGATTGTTCTTTAAACTTGCACCTTGCGGATTCTACCATTAAGAAACCTATGGGAAGAATTAATGATGTTCTTATTGTTGCAAATAGGAATTATGTTCCCGTAGATTTCATTGTTCTTGATATAGATTGCAATCCTTCATGTCCTATTATTCTTGGTAGACCTTTCCTTAGAACGATTGGTGCAATCATTGGTATGAAGGAAGGGAATATTAGATTCCAATTTCCGTTAAGTAAAGGCATGGAATAATTCCCTAGAAAGAAAATTAAATTACCATATTAATCTATTATGAGAGCCACTTATGGATTGCCTACCAAAGATGGCAATACCTAGATCTATCATCGCTTTTATGCCTAGCTAGGGGCGTTAAACGATAGCGCTTGTTGGGAGGCAACCCAATTTTATTTTTATTCCATGCTTTTTGTTCCTGTTTAGTAATAAATAATTTATCTAGCCTCTGTTTTGTTTGTGTTTTTTGTGTTTAATTAGTGTTTGTGCCAATTAGAACTGTTGGGAAGACTTGGGGAAAGTCTTTTTGATCTTTCTGTAAAAAACAGAAACTTTAGCGCTCGCGAGAATTGCTGCCATTTTTTATTGGAGAGTGCTATTTAGTTAATTCTTTTTGCGGATGATTAATAGATAAATTCCTCACGTCCAGAAATTTATTTCAGAATTTTTGGGGTTCCATAAGTATGCGTTTGATATAGATTACTACAGACTGTTCTGTTTTTGACAGATTCTGTTTTTCATGTGTTGTTTGCTTATTTTGATTAATCTATGGCTAGTAATGGAGTTTATAAACCATAGAAAAGTTCTAATACAGTAGGTTTAACACTAATATAAATAAAGAATGAGTTCATTACAGTACCTTTAAGTGTTGTTTTGTTTTCTTTCGCTAACGGAGCTCACGAGATTTTCTGTTAAGTTTTGTGTTGTGAAGTTTTCAAGTTTTGGGTAAAGATTTGATGGATTATGAACTTGAAAATATTAGAATACTCTATGTGCTTCACTTATATCTTTTGAGCTATATAGTTTTTGCTCTGGTGCTTCACTTATATCTTTTAGAGCACGGTGGTGGTTTTATTTTATATAAATAATTGATCTCTCATGATTTCCTTATATTATTTTGAGAGTCCTTTAGAACAGCATGGTAATTTGCTTCTAGGCATAATAAAAACTTTCATATAAGTGCATTGAATACTATGAGAAGTTTGATACTTGATAATTGTTTTGAGATATGGAGATGGTGATATTAGAGTCATGCTAGTTGAGTAGTTGTGAATTTGAGAAATACTTGTGTTGAAGTTTGTGATTCCTGTAGCATGCACGTATGGTGAACCATTATGTGATGAAGTCGGAGCATGATTTATTTATTTATTGTCTTCCTTGTGAGTGGCGGTCGGGGACGAGCGATGGTCTTTTCCTACCAATCTATCCCCCTAGGAGCATGCGCATAGTACTTTGTTTCGATAACTAATAAACTTTTGCAATAAGTATGTGAGTTCTTTATGACTAATGTTGAGTCCATGGATTATACGCACTCTCACCCTCCCACATTTGTTAGCCTCTCTATTACCGCGCACTTTTCGCCGGTATCATACACCCACTATATACCTTCCTCAAAACAGCCACCATACCTACCTATTATGGCATTTCCATAGTCATTCCGAGATATATTGCCATGCAACTTTACACTGTTCCTTTTGTTATGACACGCCTCATCATTGTCATATTGCCATGCATGATCATGTAGTTGACATCGTATTTGTGGCAAAGCCACCGTTCATAATTTTTTTCATACATGTCACTCTTGATTCATTGTATATCCCGGTACATCGTCGGAGGCATTCACATAGAGTCATATTTTGTTCTAAGTATTGAGTTGTAATTCTTGAGTTGTAAGTAAAAAGAAGTGTGATGATCATCATTATTAGAGAATTGGCCCAGTGAGGAAAGGATGATGGAGACTATGATTCCCCCACAAGTCGGGATGAGACTCCGAACAAAAAAAAGAGAAAAGAGGCCAAAAAGAAAAAAAAGGCCCAAATAAAAAATGAGAGAAAAAGAGAGAAGGGACAATGTTACTATCCTTTTTCCACACTTGTGCTTCAAAGTAGCACCATGATCTTCATGATAGAGAGTCTCCTATGTTGTCACTTTCATAAACTAGTGGGAATTTTACATTATAGAACTTGCTTGTATATTCCAATGATGGGCTTCCTCAAATTGCCCTAGGTCTTCGTGAGCAACCAAGTTGGATGCACACCCACTTAGTTTCTTTTGTTGAGCTTTCATACACTTATAGCTCTAGTGCATATGTTGCATGGGAATCCCTACTCACTCACATTGGTATCTATTGATGGACATCTCCATAGCCCGTTGATACGCCTAGTTGATGTGAGACTATCTTCTCCTTTTTGTCTTCTCCACAACCACCATTCTATTCCACCTATAGTGTTATGTCCATGGCTCACGCTCATGTATTGCGTGAAAGTTGAAAAAGTTTGAGAACATCAAAAGTATGAAACAATTGCTTGGCTTGTCATCGGGGTTGTGCATGATTTAATATTTTTTGTGATGAAGATAGAGCATAGCCAGACTATATGATTTTGTAGGGAAAACTTTCTTTGGCCATGTTATTTTGAGAAGACATGATTGCTTAGTTAGTATGCTTGAAGTATTATTGTTTTTAACTCAGTATTAAACTTTTATCTTGAATCTTTTGGATCTGAACATTCATGCCACAATAAAGAAAATTATATTGAGAAATATGTTAGGAAGCATCCCACATCAAAAATTCTGTTTTTATCATTTACCTACTCGAGGACGAGCAGGAATTAAGCTTGGGGATGCTTGATACGTCTCCAACGTATCTATAATTTTTTATTGTTCCATGCTATTATATATTCTGTTTTGGATGTTTAATGGGCTTATTTATACACTTTAATATTATTTTTGGGACTAACCTATTAACCGGAGGCCCAGCCCAAATTGCTATTTTTTGCCTATTTCAGTGTTTCGCAGAAAAAGAATATCAAACGGAATGAAACCTTCGGGAGTGTGATTTTTGGAACAAACGTGATCCAGAGGACTTGGAGTGGACGTCATGCAATCAACGAGGAGGCCACGAGGCCGGGGGCGCGCCTACCCCCCTAGGCACACCCTCCACCCTCGTGGGCCTCTCGTGGCTCCACCGACCTACTTCTTCCTCCTATATATACCTACGTACCCCCAAACCATCAGAGAGCACCAGGAAAACCTAATTCCACCGCCGCAACCTTCTGTACCTGTGAGATCCCATCTTGGGGCCTTTTCCGGTGCTCCGCCGGAGGGGGCATTGATCACGGAGGGCTTCTACATCAACACCATAGCCTCTCCGATGATGTGTGAGTAGTTTACCTCAAACCTTCGAGTCCATAGTTATTAGCTAGATGGCTTCTTCACTCTCTTTGGATCTCAATACAAAGTTCTCCTCGATTCTCATGGAGATCTATTTGATGTAATCTTCTTTTGCGGTGTGTTTGTCGAGATCCGATGAATTGTGTGTTTATGATCAAGATTATCTATGAACAATATTTGAATCTTCTCTTAATTCTTTTATGTATGATTGGTTATCTTTGCAAGTCTCTTTGAATTATCAGTTTGGTTTGGCCTACTAGATTGATCTTTCTTGCAATGGGAGAAGTGCTTAGCTTTGGGTTCAATCTTGTGGTGCTCGATCCCATTGACAGTAGGGGAAACAACACGTATTGTATTGTTGTCATCGAGGATAAAAAGATGGGGTTTATATCATATTGCATGAGTTTATCCCTCTACATCATGTCATCTTGCTTAAAGCGTTACTCCGTTCTTACGAACTTAATACTCTAGATGCATGTTGGGTAGCGGTCGATGTGTGGAGTAATAGTAGTAGATACAGGCAGGAGTCGGTCTACTTGTCACGGACGTGATGCCTATATACATGATCATACCTAGATATTCTCATAACTATGCTCAATTCTATCAATTGGGCGGCAGTAATTTGTTCACCCACCGTAATACTTATGCTATCTTGAGAGAAGCCACTAGTGAAACCTATGGCCCTCGGGTCTATCTTCCATCATACAAGTTTCCAATCTATTTTATTTTGCAATCTTTACTTTCAATTTATATCATAAAAATACCAAATATATTTATCTTATTATTATTATCTCTATCAGATCTCACTTTTGCAAGTGGCTGTGAAGGGATTATATTGACAACCCCTTTATCGCGTTGGTTGCGAGGTTCTTATTTGTTTGTGTAGGTACGAGGTGACTCGCGCGTGGTCTCCTACTATATTGATACCTTGGTTCTCAAAAACTGAGGGATACGCTGCTTTGCTGCATCACCCTTTCCTCTTCAAGGGAAAACCAACGCATGCTCAAGAGGTAGCAAGCACTATGATCGTTTAGTTTATTGCTATTGCTTTCTTCATAACTTATACATATTCCTATGACTATGAGATTATGCAACTCCCAAATACCGGAGGAACACTTATAGTGCTATCAAACGTCACAATGTAGCTGGGTGACTATAAAGATGCAATATAGGTGTCTTCGATGGTGTTTGTTGAGTTGGCATAGATCGAGATTAGGATTTGTCACTCCGTGTATTGGAGAGGTATCTCTGGGCCCTCTCGGTAATGCACATCACTGTAAGCCTTGCAAGCAATGTGACTAATGAGTTAGTTGCGGGTGATGCATTACGGAACGAGTAAAGAGACTTGCCGGTAATGAGATTGAACTAGGTATTGAGATACCGACGATCGAATCTCGGGCAAGTAACATACCGATGACAAAGGGAACAACGTATGTTGTTATGCGGTTTGACCGATAAAGATCTTCATAGAATATGTAAGAACCAATATGAGCATCTAGGTTCCGCTATTGGTTATCGACCGGAAGTGAGTCTCGACCATGTTTACATAGTTCTCGAACCCGTAGGGTCCGCACGCTTAACGTTCGATGACGATCGGTATTATGAGTTTATGTGTTTTGATGTACCGAAGGTAGTTAGGAGTCCCGGATGTGATCATGGACATGACGAGGAGTCTCGAAATGGTCGAGACATAAAGATTGATATATTGGACGATGTTATTCGGACACCGAATGACTTTCGGGGGTCACCGGATAAATATTGAGTGCCGGAGGGTTATCGGAACCCCCAGGGGGAAGTAATGGGCCTCTATGGGCCTTAGTGGGAAGAGAGGAAGGTCCGGGAGGGGCTGGTCGCGCGCCCTCCCCCCTTGGGTCCTGACTGGACTAGGGGGGCGTCGCCCCCCTTTCCTTCCCTTCCCCCTCTTCCTTCCTTCCTCCTCTCCCTCTTGATGGATTCCTACTAGGACTTGGAGTCCTTGTAGGATTCCCCGCGCCCTAGGGCCTGTCGGCCTCCCCCTTGCTGCTTTTAAAACAGGGGCAGGGGCACCCTAGAACACACAAGTTGACAGTTGTCTTAGCCATGTGCGGTGCCCCACTACACAGATTTCCACCTCGGTCATATCGTTGTAGTGCTTAGGCGAAGCCCTGCATTGGTAACTTCATCATCACCGTCATCATGCCATCATGCTGATGAAACTCTCCCTCGGCCTCAACTGGATCAAGAGTACGAGGGACATCACCGAGCTGAACGTGTGCAGATCACGGAGGTGCCGTACGTTCGGTACTTGATCGGTTGGATCGCGAAGATGTTCGACTACATCAACCGCGTTTCATAACGCTTCCGCTTTCGGTCTACGAGGGTACGTAGACATACTCTCCCCCTCTCGTTGCTATGCATCACCTAGATGGATCTTGCATGTGCGTTGGAACATTTTTGAAATTACTGCGTTTACCAACAAATTCTACGTGGAGTTCGACTTCGAGGAGTAGTTAGGAGGTCCTAGGCAGGAGGCCTTGCCTTTTCGATCATTGCTACTTTTGTGCTAGCCTTCTTAAGGCAAAATTGTTTAACTTATTTATGTACTCAGATGTTTTTGCTTCCGCTGACTCTTGTGTATTTGAGCCCTCGAGGCCCCTGGCTTGTAATATAAAGCATTTATTATTTTAATTTGTGTTTAGAGTTGTGTTGTGATATCTACCCGTGAGTCTTTGATCTTGATCATACACATTTGCGTGTATGATTAGTGTACGGTCAAATCGGGGGCGTCATAAGTTGGTATCAGAGCCGACTGCCTGTAGGAATCCCCCTTCCACACTCATTGGCCGAAGTTGAGTCTAGTCATTGAAAAACTTTTACTAACATGGTTGTGCGGCTTACGGTCCCACGTCGTCATTGGGTGGTATTAGGATCTTTTATTCCTCATCTATACTCTAGGACTCTGATCTCTCTTCTATTTGGGTTAAATGAATTTACTAACTCTAACATTAGGATCACGTGATAACATCTACCCGGAGAGCCCTTTATTACAGTTGATCGCCTGCTTCACCAGGACACGTCAAAGATATTCTCCGAGGTTCTCCCGAGAACATGTGCTCATCAATTTGAAAATTCCCGACCACCGATAAATCCTTATGGATAACTACTTACACTTGTCATTCATACCTTCGATCCCAGTTGCCCTTGTTATTACTTGATACCCTGGAAAATTCTTCGATGTTCTGAGAATCCTTTGTTCCCACTGCTTTGCAGCCGTTTTCCACATTAATACCCCTACGGATAATTCCTCGCACTTACCGAGTATCTGTTTTCCCTCGTTGTTCATATGATTCACAAGATACATTGGAATACTATCTGATCTCCTGGTAATCCTCTGCCTATTGTTACTCTGCGAATACTTGTCTGCCTGCATTATGGTTAATTTCATATTTCTAGTAATCTCTGTTGACATCCTTTGTCATTATCATTTTGAATTTGTTGATTCAATATGTTGCAAATGCTCGCAATCCTCAATTAAATCAGGGGCGTCACAGCAGATTTGTTGGCTACAAAGTCGGAGCCCTCACGAACAATTGTTTGGAATGAGGCTCCTGATATTTTGCTCGATGTACTTTCAAACGATGTTGCCCTTTTTCACATGAAATATAAAATGCCTTGAAGGCTTTTCCATAAAAAACATGTGTGAGAGTGATTCCCATGCTTATCACTCCCCCTCCATCTTTGTCTTTCCACAAACCATGGCTAGCCGAATTCACGGGTGCCTGCCAACATACCTCGGGAGGAGTGATTTTTATTTATTTTTAATTAATTTAGGACATGGCATCCCATTTACTAGATCTTTTTGTATGTAATATGAAGACAGCTAGATGACATACTTGTCAAGAGGAACAAATTATTTATCATAGAAGATGGTGCTCTACCCCACTGCTCAATGAGTTTTATGGGCACACAAAACAGATATTCATTTGAAGGTTTAGAGATGGCACATGCAAATTTACTTGGAACGCCGGAGTTATACCGTACATAGGAAGATATAGTGGACTCTTTACGACATAACTTTGGTTCTACAGGATTTGGATGCACAAACATTATTTTCGCTTAGTACTAGTGAAGGCTAGCAATAGACTGGGAAGCGATCAACTAGAGAGCGACAATGGTCATAATCATGCATTTTGAATAAGCAACATGAAATAGTAGCATGAGGAGGATATAAACATGATGAACATAAATATCATAAAGGCAAGATTGGTTTTGAATCAATTGCATGCGTGAACATGTGCCAAGTTAAGCCATTTAAATTCTTCAGAGAAGGATATCATCCTAACATACCACATCATAATTAGTTTAATGCATGTTGACACCCAAGATAACAAATTATCCACTCATAACTAATTAAGCATGGCATAAGATGATACGAACTCTGATTATCATCATACATATCCATAACATGCTGAAACAAATCACCGAGATAAACATATGTACAAAAACAAAAACAAGTAGAGTTCATATAAGCTTTTCTTCACCGTGATCACTTCCACAAATCATCATCATTACTTCCTTTTATTTGCATGATCAAATGATGTGAAAAATATAACATAGTGCAAGTGTCATCTGGATTAAGCTGAAATCTACAAACACTATTTACAAAGGAGAAGACATGGAAATTCTGGTCTTCCATTAGTTCAAAGGTAAAGCACATAAGATCCAATTGGAAATTCATTTAATTGTCAACTCCTTTTGAAACGAAACTCAATAAGACACAAAAATACGATGAAGAGAAAGAGCAAAAAGAAACAATCAAGAAGAAACGATAGAAATCCTTTTGTTCTTTTCACAATAGTTTTAACAACACAAGAAGAATTTAAAGAAACACACTGAAATATTTTTGAACTTTTTTGGGTTTTTTCTGAAGAAAGCAAATATAACTTCAAACAAATGACAAAAGAAGAAATAAGAAATCTTTTTGGATTTTCTTTTTATAAAAACAAACCAGCAAATAAAAGAGAGAAAACAAAAAAGAAGCAAACAAAAACCAAAAAGAAACAATGAGAGAAGCGACAAATATTTTTAGTTTTTTTAGTTTTAATAAACACACAAAGGAAACAAACAATAAAAGCGAAACAAAATGTCAAGCAGCCCATCATAGGAGACAAAGAGGCCTGTTAGTAGTAGCACTCAGCCACTTGACAGGGTACGCACAGATCGCTCATCTGTTCGTTGGCTGCTGCGATCGGATCTCTCGGTTAGGGCAGTTTCCTATCTAGTGCATCCCAGCTTCTAGCCCCAAGACCAAGACTGCCGAAGGGGCAAAGGCGATCCAGATGTTGCGCCGATGCACGGCCGGCCGACTAAGACTGCCGAAGGTGCAGAGACAATCCAGAGGCCGCGCGGATACACAGCCGGCCGGCCGGTCAGCCAGCCGCCACAACTAGCACGATCGGCGATGAGGGAAGGAAAACCGAAAAAGGACCAGGTCACTCTCGTTCCTCATTCTCTATATTTCATCCCTGGCTTAATTTTTAATTAGACTAATCCATGTCTTTACAAGTAAAGAATTATAACAGAAGAATCTGCATACATAAAATTATAATTAGGAATATTCATGACATGTCAGACAATGTTTTACATTGTTTATCCCCTTCGGTCGTAGAACTACTTAGTTATTTTTAACTTAGTAGAACTATTTAGTTCGTTAACATCTAAATTGATTTTGCATTTGTTTTATCACAACTTCTATTAAAAATTGAATTGTTCAAAGCCACCAACTATTTCTTTCTTTGATGAGGATTTTCTTTCATTGAACTTAGCTACAATGGCCTCTGCACTATTTTTTTTCTTCCAATTAGTCTCCCCCCGCCTCTATGTTAGAATCCTGGCTCCATCCCTGTGTGTATGATAACATGAATGAAATGTCAGTGAGGAAACGTACC
>NC_041384.1:727118444-727123377 GCF_002162155.2 Triticum dicoccoides
ACACACACAAACAAGCTTACGTGGCCTAGCTTGTCTCATATCCATGGATCGAATCCTGCTGGTCCAGGAAAATATTGGTTATGCTGCACTGGTTGTGGTACATACGCCTCCCAGGGGTAAATCTCCTCATCATTTTTTTTTGGCCCTCAAAGAGTGCCCCTGATTTTATTTATTTGCAACCCAAACAGTGTACAGAGATCAACTTTCCAAAAGGAAAGGAGATAGAGTTTAAAGCTTGTTGAGCTTTACGTCCAGAAGATTTGCTGCAAAAGATTGAAGAACTAGAGACAGCTCTTTGCATAAAAGCTTTCTTAGCTAGGGAATGAGCAATGACATTCCCATTCCTAGGTATAGACCTGACTTCACATGATGAAAGAAAAGAAGTGTGATTAAGAAATTCAGCAAGCATAGGTCTTATCCTCCAATCTCCTGGACTCTCTAAAAGGTTTCTTACTTTAGCCACCTAGACAAGATTCCTGCAATCAGATAAGAAAATAGCAGCATTCCATCCTAGAGCTTTAACCACCTCAGCCGACAGTGATAATCCAATAGCTTCAGCCTGCAAAACAGAGCAAACATTTTTTGCAGCAGCTTGAAGAAATACAGTATGGTTGTTACTAACATTTCTAAGAAAAACTCCAAGACCAGCTTCTTCTTTTGCAATTTCCGGATTGTACGCAGCATCACTGTACGCCAAAAGACCTGCATTTTGGAACTGTATATTTTGAACGTGAAAAGGAGAAATATTATTGTTTGCAGGGTTGATGTGAGCCGCCGCCTTCTCCTCCATTAACTCCGCATTTAGCATAGCGTTTGTAGCATATATAACCTGCATAATACTCCATTTTTTCTTATTAAAAAGAAGATCATTCCTCGCTTTCCAAATATTCCAAAGCAACGTGAAACTGGTATCCAGATCTAAGTCAGCATGATGAGAAGATAAAATCCTTTGAATCACATCAGAAGGATATAAGTTATGATTGAACTCATCAGACTTAAGACCAAATAGGAACCAAATAGCTCTAGTGAAATTGCAAGTAAAGAAAAGATGCAAGTCTGTCTCCGTCTCGCCGCACCTGCAACATTCCTTTTTAATGTGAGTAGAATACCTGGATCCCCTAAGCCCTGAAGCTAAAGCTCTTCTTAGAATTCTCCATGCAAAGGTTTTGACTCTTGGAGCCAGGTTTTTGCTTTTCCAAACCTGATTGAGAATAGAAATTTCAGAATCTGAAATAGTGCGACTTTGAGATTGTAACCTGGGTTGGGCCTCCTGCATCAAAGCTTTATAAGCACTTTTAGTGGTACACTCCGCATTAGGGGTATGAATCCAACATAAGGTATCGTCCATATTAGCATTAATGATAGGAGTTTGTAAAATATTTCTCTTGAAATTATCATCGAAAAAGATATTAATTTTATCCTCATCCCAACTCTTACAATTTGGTTTCCAAAGATCACTAACAAGTTTAGGACAAGGGATACCTAGATTAGGTTTAAGGTGATCATAAATATTGTCCCAATCATTGCACCAAGGACTAGTCCAAATACAAGTATTACCATTAGCAATTTGAGTATGACTAGCCTTGCTAATGAAAGGAAGAACTTTGAGAATAGAGGACAAGAAAGCAGATTTAGGAACATTGCCATTCACTTTCCAAATAGAAGAGTTATGAAAATATTTGGCTTAGAGAACTTTCGTAACAAGAGAATTAGGACTCTTAATAACTCTCCAAGCCATCATAGCAATCATAGACTTATCCATCATATAAAGATATCTAATGCCTAGACCACCTTGATGCATAGGTTTGCAAATATCATCCCAAGCCCTAAAGCAGATAGGTTTGGAAGCATTATCCTTATCAATACCTGTCCACCAGAACTTTCTATTTATGGAAGTGAGTTTATTAATGGTGGATTTACTTAAAAGGATATTAGACATGTAATACACAGGAAGGGAAGCAAAAACAGATTTAATAAGAGTGAGTCTTCCTGCATGAGACAACCTGTTAGCCTTATAGCAATTAAGTTTAGCTCTAAACTTATCAATAATAAAATTATAAGCTGCAGGTTTATTTTTACCAGGTAAAATAAGAGGATGGCCAAGATGAGTAGTATTACAATCCATATTAGGAGCAGGAAAGATATTCTTAATTTGGTTCCTCAAATTATCATCAGTATTTTTACTAAAAAGTATGGCAGATTTATTCCAATTAGGAGTTTAACCAGAAACAGCACAAAACTGATTAATAATAAAAGCAATCGTATTGGCATCATTATTATCTGCTCTGCCACAGACAATCAGGTCGTCCGCAAACATGAGAGAGTGGATAGGGGGGCAACCTGGGCCTAATTGGATACTGCTGAAATGATTGGCATTTAAAGCCTCCTGCATTGAAAGCGACAATTCATTGACTGCAAGAATAAAAAGATACGGTGACAGGGGACAGCCTTGTCGAATGCCTCGGGATCCCTTAAAATTGCCAAACGGTTGCCCATTAATGTTAACAGAAAAGGTGGCAGAGGAGATACATTCCATGATTAAATCTATGAAATGACAATGCAGCCCTTTTCGGAACAACGCCCTTCTGATAAAGCACCATTCAATTCTGTCAAAAGCTTTGGCCAAATCTATTTTAAGCATAAAGGCTTTGTGCTTCCAGGATTTAAGCAGAAAGGAGTGAGTGATTTCTTGAGCAATAACAATATTATTAGTAACCCTCCTGCCTTGTATGAAAGCTTGCTGAGACTCATGGATATAATCAGGTAGAAGATCTTTGAGTCTATTGGCCAAAGTTGTGGTGATAATTTTATAAACTACATTACAAAGACTAATGGGCCTGAAATCTTGAGGAATTTTAGCATTTTCTTTCTTTGGAATTAAAGTGATACAGGTTTTATTAAGCTGAGGATGAAGCTTACCCCTTGCGTAGAAATCTTGAACTAATTTGGTTATGTCTTCTCCTATCCACTTCCACGCTGAGAGGTAGAAGGCTACATTCAGCCCATCTGGTCCAGGGGATGCATTCTTCTTCATTCCTTTAAGGACCTGCAAAACTTCATCTTTGTCTGGAGCAGTAGGACAATCCATTATATTCTCATTATTATTGTTCAGAGAAGGAAGAGTATCTAAATTGGGGTTACTGGATGAGAATAAATTAGTGAAGTAGTTTATGAAGCAGTCCGCAATCTCATCTGGGCTTTGAAGAATTTTATTATTATGATCAATGATTGAACTAATTCTATTCTTCCTTCTCCTTTTAAGCACTGAATTATGGAAATAATTAGTGTTCCTATCACCTTTAGTAGCCCAATGCCTTTTAGCCCTTTGCCTAAAAAATTCTGTAAGTTTAGTCATAGTCTTGTCATATTGCTCGATGAGGCTAGCTTCCCTGTTGTGATCATGTAAATGAATAGGATTAGCTTGTAGCATCTCCAAATCTTTGTGAATAATGTCAAGCTGTTGCTGCAAAGGTCTTTTGCTCTTACTCCATTTCTTGAGGGAACCTGCAAGTAAGGCAGCTCTAACATGGAAAGGTTTATTATTAGATGTGATCCAATTATTCTTAGCCATATCATGATAATCTTCCTCTAAAAGCCACCAATTCTCAAATTTGAAAGGTCTTTTTGTTTTAACAGTAACAGGTTTGGAGATAGTAAGAATTGGTGCATGATCACTATACATAATTGGCAAGTTGTACACAGCAGTATTAGGAAATACTTTACACCATTCAACGTTTGCAAAACATCGATCAAGTCTTTCATAAGTAGGAATGGAAGTAAAATGTTTATTGCACCACGTAAAGGCAGGACCATTAAAACCCATATCTATTAAACCACATTGTTTAATATGATTAGAAAAACTAGCCATACGACGGCGGTTTAAAACAACATTACTATTCTTCTCCAAGGGGTCAAGGATATCATTAAAATCACCCATACAGTACACAGGTTTCCCTGGAGAAGAAGAAACAAACTCCTCAACTAACTTCCATATGTCCTTGTTTTTGCGATGATGCGGGTCACCATAGATGCAGACTAACAAGAAATTAAAATTGGCACTAGTATTAACAACTGAAGCTAAGACTACATTCTGACTAGAGTAGATTATATCTAACTTGATGTCATCCATCCACATGACCCAAAGGCCTCCAGACCGGCCTTCCGCAGGAACAACAAAACAGTCACTAATAGGAAAACGATTAACTAGATCATGTGACTTAGTTTTTGAAGAAAGCGTCTCAGAAATAAAAGTTACCTTAGCGTTCATCGATGTCATCAAATTGGCCAGGTATTGCATTTTATTACTAGCAAGGGATCTACCTAGCCCTCTGCAATTCCAGCAAATTAGGTTCATGGTTTCAATGGCTTCCAGAACTGCATCAGAATTTACTAGTCGCGCTCCGACGCCAAATGCAGAGCATCCCCTTTGCTGTCCGACTGGAATATCAGACTGGGAGCCAGGATCAAACGGAACATTACCTGTATCCCTTAAAGAAGTTGGAGATCGGAGCTGGCTTTGGTCCAACGACGACCCTTCTGCACTTGTAATGGTTGAACCAACTCCAGATTGTGGGTCATGGAGGGTGAGGTGAGCAGCTGCAGCTCGAGAGCCGTGGGGAACAGGAACAGGCAGACCGCCGCACCCAGCATCAGCCCCACCACGCCGGTCACCACTAAGGCCACGAACCCCAGCGTCAGCCCCACCACCTTGCACCGGCATGGGATGCTCCGAGTCGCTCATATGGCCTCAGATGAACCTACTGAAACGGAACAGAGCCGGCAAGGATCTAGAGGCAGCAGCGAGTATTGAGATTGAGGTGCGGCGAGCAGCAACACGAAATCCCAAGGGCCAAGATCAGAGACGCCAGATCTGGGTTGGAGAAGCACCTTTGATGAGGAATCAGGCCAGAATAGAGGAGAAACGGATCGAATC
>NC_041384.1:727123595-727129037 GCF_002162155.2 Triticum dicoccoides
GGGAAAGGGGATCTGGGAGAGGCATACAGGGAAAGAAGCAACGACACAGAGGGAAAAGGTGGATCAGTAGGGAGCAAGGAGGGGTAGAGGAGGGAAAGGGGACTAAGAGGGGAAGAAAGGGATCGGCATCGCGCCAGTCGCCGGCGATCGCCGGAAGTCCACTAAGTCACCGCCTCCGACGACCATTGCTGTCTTCGGTTTCCAGCCCAATCTCCTCATCATGTGCCAATGCATTCTGGTTGTTGATGATGTTAGTTGGCATAATAAAATATATTCCCCTGGCATGTGGATCAAATAATGCATGAGCATGCAAGGTAATAATTTCACAGGTAGGCTGAACACCAGGTTATAGGAACCTCTAACATTAAGGAGGAAAGTCACCTAAGCTACAGTGCAATCCAGTGCAAAACAAAGAAGGAAAGTCAAAGGCACTGTAGCGAATAATGTATTTATCTACTGTAGAAAGTTATGCGTGTGGTTACTGTTCATGTAAATAAATTTAAAATTAATTTTATTGCATCATAATTCTGTTTGTATGTATTTTTTGTAAATGTATATAATAGATTTGTAATTTGCAAATTAATTCAAGTCATTTTAGCTTTAATCATATGGATGTGAAGGGGGAAAGTTAAGAAATTGTAGCTTAGGTCTCTTCTTGATGTTAGAGGATCCACTTCCGTTCCCAGGTTATACGCTTCATAGAAGCAAAGTCTAAGTAACTCTCAGGCGGCTTATAATCATCATTAAATCTGATGGGTACATTAAGATGTGTAGCAAGGCGAGTAGCATAAGCACCGTGGTAAATAATATCCTTAGTTCTATTCTTCGGACAGCGTGCAACAATTGCTCCCAAACTATAAGTCTTGTCATCAAAAAGTGTGCTACATAAAATAGTAAGATCAGGAGCGCTGAGCGTACCACTTTCTTGTCTAGCAGTCAAACATCTTCTTACCAATAAAGCAAAGTAATGCATAGAAGAAAAATGCAGACTAATGACTCTAGCTTTAGAAATTCCTCTAAACTCTCCTAGTATAAATTTTGCAAAAATTTCTCGAACTCCTCAGGTCGAGGTTCAGCCATACTACCATTCATACCACCTTAACACCTATCCATTGGAAGAGGCCTGAGGCCTAACTTTGCCGTCCGCCTAGTTTTCCGAGTGGCGGGCTAGTAGCCCCTACTTATGGGAGAATTTCTCGATTGTACTACTTTTTGAGAGCACCTATTTGAGCCTTCACGCGACAGGGATCACTTTTCCCGTACTCCGTGGTTGCTCGATTGCATGTTGACCCATTGACTTTTTGAAAAACTATGAACAAAAGGAAAAAATTCATAAAAAACCAAAAAACATTTGGTGAATTCAAAAAAGTTCATGGAATTTGGAAAAAAGTTCACAAACTTAAAACCAATTCACGAATTTAAAAAATTCATCGATTTTGAAAAGTTCAGAAATTTTGAAAAAATGTTCGCCAATTTTTCAAAATTGTTCAACAAATTTCGAAAAATAAACCATCTATTTAAAAAATGTTCATCAAAATTTTCAAAAAATTGATCGAATTTACAAAAGGTGCACTGATTTTAAAAAACATCAGAAATTTCGAAAAAATCTTTGATTTCGTAACAAACTTCACGAATTTGAAAAAAAATGTCCGCACATCTAGCAAAAAATGTAAAATATATAGAAAAAAACAAAACCAAAAAAGCCAGGACAAACATCTAACAAAATTCAACAAGCGAGGTGATTTGGGTGGTTACTCTAGCGGACATGCAACAGGAGATCCCCAGTTCGAATCACAACATGTGTGTAGTCTTTTGCATTTTTAAAACAAAAAAGAAGATGTCCTGGCCCAGCATGAACGAGGGCGTATGCACCGGTTACAGTGCTTCAACGCTGAATAGGAAACATCCTAAAAATTAGGAATTAGGACGTTTCCTATTCGGTGGCCATTGCGCCCGTTAACGTGTTAAATGCAAATCGGCGAACACGCCCCTTCAAGCTGGACAGGCCTATTTAGCTTTTTTCTGTTAAAACTACAAAAACCCAAGTGTGAGGTGGGTTTGCGGTGACTCAAACTGGCGACATCCGTGTACTAGATAAATTGAAGTAGCCGGCTGCGATTACTTCCCCCTTTTCATAATTTTCTTCTTTCTTTCCTTTTTCTTTTTTCCTATTATTTTCTCTATCTTTCACTTTAATCTTTTTTCCTTTTCCTCAATTGTGTTAATTTTTCGAACCCGTGAACTTTATTTCAAATCGATGAACTTTTTTCAGAATTGGTGAACTTCCAAAATTGATTAATTCCTTTTCTAATTTGTGAATTCGTTTTAAAAATGATGAACTTTTTTAAATTGATAAACGTTTTTCAAAATCAATAAAAAATCAAAATTGATAAACTTTTTTTCAAAATATATGACAAATTTTAAAAATGTGTCAACTTTTTTGAAAATTGATGAACTTTTTTTTCAAATTTGATGAACTTTTTCCTAATTTGTAAACTTTTTTAATACATGAACATGTTTCTAATTTGTAATATTTCTTGAAAACTGGGAACATTCAAATTTTGTTCACATCTTTTATATATAAAAACACATTTTGTAAAATGTATGTTCAATAATTAGGGTGACATAGTTGTTCTTAAAGATTTTGCGCTGCAATCATTCGCGAGCGGCTAGTAGCTCTACTGGTTAGGCAACATGCACTGTATCTAAACGGCGCGAGCTCAATTTCTCACAGGAGGTGCGGTAGTGGACGCTAGTTGGCTGAACCGGCGGAGCTCCCTAATTTTTGTTTCGCAACTCCACCGGCGAGTCCGTTCCGAGGTTGCAGAGCGAGAGCGAGGATCGTAAACGCAGTAATGGAACTCGCAAAGTAGATGAACACACACAAGTAGAGAAGGGACTTTCTTTATAAATGATTGATCTGTGTTACAATGGTTGCTCGGCATTTATTTATATACGCGTAGGGGGTCAAGGGGTAAATATCCACTTAACGTAAAATGTAGAAACCATGCAGGCTAAGAGGCGCACCCGCCGTAGCCTCTCCCGGCGCACCCTAGGTGGGCCTGGTTTCCCAACACCTCTCCTTGGTAATTATCCGTATATCCATGTCTCAAAATTTTGAAAAACCAAGTGAAAAAAATATGAAGAAAAAGCGTATAGTATATGTTGTTGTATTGCACGAATTGTCTCGTCAAAGACCTCGTGTGAGAAACATCAGAAAAACTCACTCAAGGAAAAAATAATACAATCCACTCAACCATCAAGTTGAATACTCGATCATCGGGATTGAGATTTTAATGACGAGTTTGTGAAATTTGTACCCCTGAACCTTGCATCTCCCTAAGTCTCATCATATCGATTCCACGCACACACCTCTCCACGAATGATGCTAGTAATGATTTAGTGAACATACGGCAAGATTGTCACATCACTTGATGCCAAATTCTCATCTAGTCCAACTGCTACAGCTCATCTGCCTAGAAAAACTTGGGACTAATATGTTTTGTGAGGTTACTCTTCACAAGAATCTGAACTTGTGCAACACAAGAATTTTTCTTCATAGATAATGGTAGAGGTTTGTACTGTGTTCAGCCCACAAGTTTGTTGAATGTGGCCAATCATCCGCCCAAGCGATACACACTCTTTTGATGCTTCCAATAGTGCCATGAGTTTTAAGTGGTTTTTGGAAGTTGATACAATAGTTTGCTTGGACGATTTACAGCAAACGTAGTTCCAGCAGAAAGGAGAACAGATCCAGTATGTGATTTGTAACTATGTGGGTCCGACAGGTACCCAGCATCGGCATAGCCTATAAGAGATAGGTCTTCATCCCTTCTATAAAACATGACAAGATCTTTTTTGGTTCCTTGCAGGTGACGGGAGATGTCCTTGACACCTTTCCAGTGTCTCTTGGTAGGCTCAGAACTATACCTAGCAAACAAATTGACGGCAAACACAATGTCCGGCCGTGTACAATTTGCAAGGTACACGAGTGCTCCAAATGCACTCAAGTAAGGAACCTCTGGTCCAGAGTTTCCTCCCCCTCTTCCTAGGCCTGAACGGGTCCTTGTCTAGCTGTAAAGATCTCCAGACCATCAGGGTCTTCGAAGGATTTGCCTTGTCAAATCTAGAATCCTATCAGGCGAATGTTCAAGTTGCAGACTTAGATAGAACTTGGTTTTACCCAAATCCTTCATCTCAAATTCCCATATCATGTAGGTACTCGCTTCCTCAATATACTCAGGTGCACCAATTATGTTTAAATCATCCAAGTACACCGAGATTATGCATAATTCATCTTGGTATCGCCGTATACAAATACATAGGAAATCTTTATTGCTCGTGCAGCGCTTCTAATGAAGGAAACCTCTTAGGCGATTATACCACATTCTACCAGGACGTCTGAGTCCGTACATTGCCTTTTAAAGTTGAACAATGTGTAGACCCCTGTTTTCTCTATAATGGTTCTGAATAAGGATAATTTGAAAACTTTCATGTGTATGTTTGAATCCAAGTTATCATATAGATAAGCAGTGGAAACATCCATTAATTTTATTTTGCAAGCCCATATTTACTGCCATTGAGATCAAGTATCTAAAGGTAACTCCATCCATGACCGGGGAATAAGTCTCCTCAAAATCGATATCATGTCATTGAGTGAACCCATGAGCGATGAGCCTTGGTTTGTATCATACCACCACATTATTTTCATCTCTCCTTCGAACAAAAACCCACCTACGACCAACAAGATGTATGTGGGGAGGAGTTAGACAAAATGGTCCAAACACCTTTTTTTTTGAGAGATAATAATTCGGCAGTAATTGCCTCCTGCCAATCTTTCCAATCTGGTCTTTTTTTCTTGCAATCAGCAATGTATTAGGCTCATGGTCATGATCTAAGATTGAGGCAATTTTTGTAGCAAAGTTAATGTCGACAATCATCGTTGCTTAGTTCATGGACTCACCCTATAATTCATGGTCATTTTGTCATGGAGCGCATCTGGTGCTAACATTTGTTGTACCAAAATTCCCATTTTGGGAGCAAGGTCCTTTAGTTTTTCGGTGCCAATGTCTGCGCACACATCTCCTCTGGGTGTTTCCTCTACGGCAAAGTTTAAGTCCGAAATTTCGTGCACTAAATTTTTCGTACCTGTGCCAGGTCTCATCTGGTTCCCCATTTCACTTTGGCGCACTTTGGCGACAGGTTGTGAAAAATCTCTCTTATCTTTTTCATCGGGCGTCCCCGAGTACTTGGGATTTGAGAAGCCAGATCTCTCGTCCTTTCAGGCCTTTGGACCAGAGCAGGTATACCATCATTTTTCTTTGGTATTTCGATAGTTTCGGTGCATTACGCACATGGACATACAACTTTGTCACGGTCTTTAAGTCATTAAAGTGATCAGATAGTTGATTTGCTAATGAATGCAAATTTATTATCTTTTGG
>NC_041384.1:727129332-727162824 GCF_002162155.2 Triticum dicoccoides
TCTCCCTCCCTCTACCCCCCCTCTCTCTCTCTCTGCAGTGTGCAAATCGTTAGCTTGGATTCTAGTGGCTTGCCATGTGGCTCACCTTAGAAGGCCTCCCTAGTAGAGCGGTCTTGGTAAGCTTCTATGGACCAGCTCGGTCAGCTTGTAGAAGCTTTTGTGCATTTTTATTTATTTTTTTCTTTTGGTTGATTTCATGTTTTTCATCAGTTTTCTTTGGTTCTCATTGTTTTCTTCAACCAGTGTGGCTCGGGCATTTCATCGAACACCTCATGTGCATAGGAGGTGAGCTAGAGCACCCAAATGACCTCTCCTCGCCGGCCAGAAAAAACAAAGCAGTGTGGAGTGCTCTGCTGCGCCGATGGGGTATATTTAGGCAACTCATGTGTCCCGGTTCGTGGCTGGAACCGGGACTAAAGCCCAGGCTTCTGTCCCAGTTCAAGCCAAAAACCGGGACCAATGGTTGTGGGCCACGAGCGAGGCCCATTGGTCCCGGTTCGTGCCTAGAACCGGGACAAAATGGGTCCATACGAACCGGGACCAATGCCCACGAGGCCCCGACCGCCCCCCTGGGCTCACGAACTGGGACGAATGCCCCATGGGTCCCGGTTCGTGACTGAACCGGGACTAATGGGCTTGCCATGCTCGAACCAAAGCCATGTTTTCTACAAGTGTACATTACATAGTCTGAAGTCACCATTTTAGCAACAACTATCGCTACTCCTATCCACCAGATGAAGGGGTGCCGATAGTCCTAGCCTAATACCAAACAGGCATCGCACAAAAGCCTAACATCTAAAGACAAAGGCCCCAACCAAGCCACATACCCGGTTTGGGGCACAAACTGGTCCGACGCACTCTTTGTGTCGTCGCCGCCATCTTCCACCAATCCATCTTCAGAACAAAAACTAATGCATGGACCTTGCCAGGCCTCTTCTGCCATCAATGCCACCATGACGCCAAACATCCTGCTCCTCCTGCGTGAGTCCATCTCTGCTCACCGGACTCCGAATCTCCACAGCACCACGTCGCCGAGATCCGCCGACATCAATGTATAAGATGAAGTACCCCTCCTCCAAAGAAGTCGTCTTCTGTTCCCCAAGCCCGTGTGTACCTCCACGAATGACGGCCCAAAGGGGGAAACGACACCAGAGCGCCGCCGTCATCCGATCAACTGATCTAGCATTTTCCCCGGAGGTAGCAGAGAGTGGCCTTGAACTTCTCCACAACGATGCCTTCAAGAAGGGAACGACGCAGACAACGCCGCCACTGCAGGCCTTTGCAGTAGTCAAAAGCAAGTTTTCACCCAGATCTGTTCGAAGAAACTCCATCTCTCGTGCATGGGCCGCCGTGTCCTGCGACGTCCCCGGGAGCGGGATCCCAAAATCCACCGCCACCGACGCCGCCACAATATGGACCCACCACCCGATCATCATCCCTGAAGGGGACGACGCCACCACCGTGCTCGGATCCGGCATCACGCCAACGCCTTCGGCCGCCCCCAATCACATCAGTGAAGGAGGATAGCCAACGCAAGCGCCCACCACCGCTTAGGACCGACAGACGACCCCCAATCACATCAGTGAATTCCATTATCTAATCAGATAATATTGTCTTTGATGATTGTGCTTATATGAAACCAAGGTCGTGTATAATAGAAGAAATAATATATATGTTCTTGATAAAATATAAGTCTATGTTCTTAGTTATGTAAAAGTTACAAAATATCTTATGACCCTGTTCTTAGTGTCCTAAATAATTTATTAAATAGTATACTTTCAGGATTAGACCTGTTTATTAATGGAGACATTTGTACAAATAATATGCAGAACTGAACTATTGATATTTACATGTAGAACATTAATTAATTTTTTGAACATTAATTAATTCAAAGCGGTCCAAGTATATATGTAGTGGTATAAACTGGGGAGAGAGACGGAACAAAGTACCTAATGCACGTGTGCTCTGCTCATCAAGGATCTCTTATCCATATGTATTGCTTAGCTAATCAGTAATTTATTGAATTGTTTGCTTGGTTCCAAAATTGTATCCGCAACATGCAAGGCAAAGCATCAAGTCAGGCAGGCGTGTGTGGGCACTCAGGAAAGCTGCGGAAGATGGCACACAACATACCCTTCGTCTTGGTCACGATCAGTGCTCGGCAGAGCATTTCATGGATGGGCAGCATAGATGCACGGACCTGCTACACGGGCAAAGCTGCAGAACATGGCACATCATTAATCCTGGTCATGTTCAGTGCTCCATCGAGCAGTTTCTTACGACGGGACAGATGTAACAACCTGCTAGATAGGTAGGATCATCATGTATCAAATAGTTGAAGGAAGATGCCAGCATCAGAGATCCCATATGGGCGCGGCAAGATATCTTGGCGTGGCTCATAGCCTGAACCTGAGACCGTCGACTCCATGTACAAGGTGGAGGCCTAGTCTAGATCGGGGCAGACCGGCGGCAGCGTGCAGCGTGTGGCGTTCATCAATACAGGAATCCACCCTAGCCCTAGTTTTTTTTTTGTGGCGGCAGCTGCGTGCGTGAGGCAGGAGTCTCTAGGCCTATGTCTTCTTTCAACGATGGGGTCACGTTGTGGGAAAAACTAATCCATCGGATGGACCTTTTTTCTTCTTCTTTTTTTACGATGGAGTCTCTATATCTAGTCTAGGTATTTAAAAAACTAATCGGTGACATAGGTGAATCGTACAAACGTGTGAAGAAAAATTAATGCCCATAGGCCTTCTATATAAGCAGATCCAATCCGTTAATTTTGTGTTTTAAGTTATTGGGTCCAGCAGATTAACGGACAGTAGTTTCTATTTTTTATGATAATTTCTAGCCAATTCTCTTTTTTCTGGTTAACCCGTAAAGCACTTTAGATCCAATCCGTTAGTTTTGTGTTTTAAGTTATTGGGTCCACCGGATTAACGTCCAGTAGTTTCTAATTTTTATGGTAATTTATAGCCAATTCTCTTTTTTCTGGTTAACCCGTAAAGCACTTTTTATATATAAATAGATTCTTCTTGGTTTTTCTTTAGTGTTTTTTTTCTTTTTTCAGTACATGTCTACTTTTTTCAACACAAGTTGTAACATTTTGCTATATATTTTTAAATAATGTATACACATTAATATTTTCAATTACATGATTGACATTTTTCAAATACATATTTTAAACATTTTTTCGAATAGGTGTTAGACCTTTTCAACTACATTCCGAAATGTTTTTGAAGTATGCGAATATCTTTTTTAATCTTTATAATCATTTTGAAAAAAAACAATATGTACATTTTTTGAAACATATGTTTTTTAAATGTAACATACATTTTTTTGAATTTTTGTTTTGAATTACACAATTAGTATGTACGTTGCACATTCTTTAAAATGTCATGTTTATTTCTTTAGAATGTGTGAACATTTTTAGAATGTTACAAACATGCTTTTGAATGCTATCATTTTTTAAAATTACGACATTTTGAAAAGCAATTTTTTTAGTTATTAAGTATTTTTATGGGACATATATACATATACATTTTTTCAAAAATGTAAACAATAGAAAAAATTACGAACGAATGAAAAAGCAGAGAAAATTTTAACTTGCAGAAAGGAACTTGGACCGGCCCAATAATAGGGACGAGAGAGTAATGGTCGAGGCCAGAGCCACTCCGGGAGTCGCTTTAAGCGCCATATAGCCGGGTTGGCCCCTAATCGGCCAATCCAATTGATTCTCAGAATAAGGTCGGACACATTAAACTCGTGGGCGACATAACCATGCATCACGGTTGATTTTTAGCGGAAGGAAAACTTACGGTCCCTATCCTTAGGACGAAATAGTTTTTTTTAGCTTGTAAGTGAATGTTAATCTTTATCTTTATTTTTATCTTTACCTAATAATAAAGTATGGAGCCTTTCATAGTTCTCCATGCATCTCGTTTTATTTCCGTGCAGCAAACCCGATCTCCTTCCTTTTGATTCAAAATATTACCTCTTCGATCTAGAAACAAAAAAGTTCGTGGTCTACCTACGTTTTCCATCAGGGAGGGGAACGATTGATGTTGGGTGTGGGCTTCCATCCAAATAGGCTGCTGGCCCAGTCTGGAGAGAAAGTCCAAATCCAAGCACACAGCTAGCGATTCGATTCTAGACTAAAAAAAAGCAAGCGATTCGATCTACAACTCGGAGCAGCACTTCTCAAAAGAAAAAGAAAAACAACTCGGAGCAGCAAAGGGGATACATCCATGAAAGCTTAGGTTCATCTTCGATCCAAACATGGCGCCGGCTTTCTAGCCGTGGTGCTTGGTGCATAGAGAGCGGTCGATTGAGCAACCGGTTGCGCTTTGTGGCGGGTGCCCGCTTGACGATGTCGACGACCTCCTTAGAGATGAAGCCGCTCTCTCCACCGCACAGATTGAGGCCGCGGTGTAGGGGGCACCGCGACCCATAGTCCGCGTTGGCGTTCCTCTGTGAAGCGCTTGAAGCCTTCTCCGTGCCTGGTCATCTCCACTAGGCGATCTCACATCCCGAACCCTATCTCCAGTTTCTTGCCCCACCGTCCAACTCTCAATGTCGGGGAACGACCTTCCCACCACAGGGGCACAGGGGGGCTCGCCTCCTCCGTGCACACCATGGACGCCGTAATGATTGACAAGGGGAGCATGCATGCATAGCGTTCCGTCGGCGGGATGACCCTGTTGCACATCACGGCAGGGATGTCGTGTGGTGGTGTGGTGGGCGTGTGCTCTGCTCGAGTTGGAAGCAGACGTGGAGGACGGATTCGGTTCAGATTTTTCATTATCCGGTTAGCTGATTACAGGACGGGCTCCAGTAACGTCTATTGCAGCGATGACGCCATGGTGGCTGCCACCGCCACATGCTGTAGCTGGTCGTCTTCTAAAAAAATGGTATTTGGCATAATTTTCTGTTGATTCAGGAGATCTCTGGAGTAGTTGTTTTTTGCAGACTTCATTACACAATCAGATGTATTAGATTGCACCTCTTAATCCTTTTATTCGATTTTGAGACAGTGTACAACATTTAGCACGTGCTGATTGTTTTCCTTAATCTGCTTAATCAGTGGAATGTCTGAACAAAAGGACTTGCTGTGTTCAATATTCGCTTGGAGTTCTAACTCTGTCAAACCGTCGAACCTCTGCAATGCAGCTGGCTGCCATCTCAATATCTCCTTGCTACGATAGGCAGCTAAATGAAAATAAAGAACAAGAACTGATTGATCGCGACTGAATCTAACATGTTTCATCGTCATGGATAAGTGTAATTGATAAAGCCTGAAAGTATGTGAGTTTTGCACTTTAGAGGAAACAAATGCCAAATGTCGAACATGCTAGAGGAGTAGCTCTAAAGGCGCAAAGCAGGGGCGTGCCACGAGAAATCGTGGATATCTCGGCAGATCCAGGATGCGATTTCAAGCAATGATCATACTGGTTTGCGAGTACGAGGGAGTACCGACGACGGAGTACTGAAAGGGGATGGACAAGGAGCAATTAGACATGACTCGGAGGATGTGTTGGAGGAGCATGTTGTCGACGAGCACGACTGGTCGTTGCCCAACAAGGAGTCCTTCCGGACAGGTAATTATGATCATAAATGAAACTGGGTTCATCGGAGATTCTCATGTCGTTCCTACCAAGGCATCAGTGAGCACCAAGGACACGCCCCCTCCTTCCACTTTCTGGGGGGATGATATGGGGACGCCACCGATATTTGCACAGTAGGTAAACACTTCCTCGCTGCCGCCTTATTTTTGGTGCTTTTTTAGTTGCCTGAGGGCGGTTTCTTCTTTGCCAGTCTTTCTCCTGACTATGTTCACAAGGTGTATATTGTCCATAGTATTCGCTAAGTCTGATGGAATGTTTGAGACGCGACAACACCTTTTGAATGTCCGGAAATAAGTATAGGTATAAATGAATGCAAACTTTGTATGGATTGTGCTTGAAATAATGATGTTTTCTTCGGTCAAGTTAAAATTTCTGACATCACAGATGTTTGTTTTGACAATTGTTGAGTTACTCATTTCCAGCCTGTGATAGGTAAGTGCTTTGTATTGTCTTAACCTTTAACAATAAACATTTCAAAAAAGACTTTAATAATAATAATATCTTCAAGTTATTTTACTATATTTTGCTTGATACAGTTTAGTTATACTTATTCAATAGATCTGCATAGTTAGACAGAGAAATGATGGGATAAGTTAGTCACAATCAGTGTTCTTATATATAACAAACATGTCCTCTATATCTCGAAAACTGATAATGTGGTTAGGAAAAAATGGTAGTACGCGACCATCATCAATGGAGGTACGACATATCTTTTTGTGGTGCATAATTTATTAAAATGCGAACTTGATTTTTTTTGAAAAAGGGGTCAGATCTGATCTTTAAAAATGGTTGTGTAGCATTATTACCTAATATATGATCGTTCTTTGCGCTCCCGCCCCTATCATTTTATGAAGGATCTCTGTGCAAAGATTCGTTTTTCCCATTGCAATGTACGGACATATTTGCTAGTTGTTTCTCTAATTCTCTTTCAGTGTTTGTTCCTGGCTGCTCATATCTTTGTTTTTTTAACATGATTCATACGGCCATGTACATTGGTTGATACAACAATCTTAACTAAAATCTGCCACGTAATTCTGAGATGTCAATAAAAGCAAGATGTACAATGGATAATATTTTAGTTTTTATCTTTTTTTAGAAATGCAGGAGGACCCGGCCTCTGCATCTGGACGATGCATACAACTACTTTATTAATTATTCACACAAGATCTTAGAGCAACTCTAGCAGACCCCGCAAAATGCACGGCCGCAAAAATTCCGGCGAGTATGTGGGCTCAGGCCAATTTTGCGGCCAGAACAGACCCCGCATACTCGCCCGGCCCGCAAAAACTTTTGCCGCAACCTACAAACATCCCCCCCTCCCCGAGCACTATAAGTGTGGTTCCGTGACCCTTTTGCGGGTCCAAACCCTATCCCCCCGCCGCCGTGAGCCACCCGATTCCCCTTTCCCCTCTCCCAATTTCTCGCCGCCGGCGACCCTCCGCCCCGCCTCCAGCCACCATGTGGGGGCGAATGTGGAGCTCCGGACACGGCTCCGGCAGCATATCCGGCCGGGAGAGGGACCCGGAGCGCGAGCGGCACGTCCGGTCCGACGACGCGAGAAAGCGCGACGCGCGGAAGTGGACCAACCACGGGCTATCGCCGCCGGCGAGCTTCGACCGCCGCGAGACGGAGGAGTACGACTGCCGGCGCGCGTCCTTCTCCTCCGCACGGTCTTTATACGCCGGATCCTCCTCCTCCTACGTCGCGGGCTTCCTCCCCGTGAAGAGGGAGTGGTCGGACGAGGAGGAGAAACCGGAGCCGCCGGCGCCATTCGGCTTCGTCCCGGTGAAGAAGGAGCCTCGAGGAGCCCGCTCCGCTCGGCCGCCGCGGAGTCATCAGGCCCGAGGACTACGTCACGGATTTCGACGCCGTCGCCGCTGCCATCACCGAGCGGAGCGTGCGCGAGGAGGAGGAGCGCCGGCGCCACGCCGAGGAGCTCGAAGCCCTCGAGTGGCGGCAGGCGGTCGCCGACAACATCGCCGCCAACGAGAAGGCGGAGGAGTGGCGGCACATCCGCAAGGAGCAGTTGGAGAAGTACATCGATCTCTGCAGCTCCGGCGAGGAGGATTGAGCGTTCGGCTTCTCTTCGATGTCGTCGAGTTGCCGCGACCTCGCCACCGTCAAATCCAACCCCCTAGTACTAGTTTAACGTAGTATGTAGTATAACTATGCTTCTAGTTGTGATGAACTATGTAGTATGCCATGAACAATGTAGTATGTGATGAACTCTGTTCGTTCAATTTCTCCCGCGAAACATTTTTTAAAAAAATTATGCAGGTTTAGATACATGTTTTGCTCGGCCGCGTATGATTTTGACCCGCAAAAATGATTTTCGTGAACCCGCAAACGCGTTTTGCGGGTTGTATTTTTGCAGGGTCTACTAGAGTTGCTCTTATAAGGTCATACACCAGTAAGACTAAAACCATGTTCTAGGCAAAATCTGTCGCTACTGCTATCCAGTTGATGTAGGGATGCTGATAGTCTGGACCTAATACCAAACAGACCTCGCAGCCAAACCTAACATCTAAGACCTGAGGTCCCAACCAGGACGCCTGCCGGGTATGGGGCACCCACCAGTCCGGCGCACTCCTCAACTAGGACGCCTGCCGGGTATGAGGCCGCCGCAGCCATCTGCCACCGATCCATCTCTAGTGATGTACGGATGCATCTACCTTGCCCGGTCTAGCTGCCGTCAACGGCAGACAATGCCACCATCTTGCGCTCGTCCATCATCACATGCCCACCGGCGAGACCCTACTGCTCCATGCTGCTAAGACCCGCCGCTATCGACGTGCCAGATGCCACGCCACTCCTCTGACGTGAAACACCACCTGCTGCCACTGGTCCCATCCCCTCTGCCTGCAGTCTCAAACCGAGCACCCAAACGCCCTAGGCGGCGCCTCCAAGAAGGGTACGACACACAGTGCCGCCTCCGCACAATCTAAGGAGATTTAGGGTTTTCACCCGGGCATGGGGTCGGGGTGGAGGGCAGGGATGTAACACCCAGAGAATCATGCTACAGTAACCTCACCCTAATGGTGAACAAGTCATCAAGTTTAACTAAGCCAAATTACCACTTATTAAAAATCAAAGTCATTTTCAAATTTAAAATGAAGTCAAATAAATTATTTCCTCAAACATGAAATCCAAAATGTTCGCATTATTCTATAAATTCCCCTAATCATTTTTCATGTTGAAACCAACATCATTTGACTCACCAATTAATCCCAAGTAAAATATAAAGTGGTCCAAAAATAACAAAAATAACCATTTCAAAATAAACAAATGTTTATGTATTTCCATTTAAATTGAAACTTTGTGAGTATCATCATATCACTGCATTGCATTTATGTGCTAGGTTTCATATTTTACTAAAATCATTTAGTGCCTCAAATAAATAGAAAACAATGTCTAAAATAGAAAACAGTAAGGAAAAAAGATAAAAGGAATAAAAACTAAAGTCTCCAGTGCACTTTGGCCCATCGTGAATAGTACATGGCCCAGCCCAATTGGGTCTTCCCTGACCTTTTGCTACAGTGGGAGGAGGGGGGAGCCGTGGCGGCAATCCCACGGCCATGGCCATGTGCTGGCCATCCCCTACCTCTTCGGCGCCTACAAAACGCCAACGCAAACCCTAGGCTACTCTCGTCCATCCTCCCCTCTTTTCCCCATCTGGTTGAAATCGAGCTTGGCCTCGATGCGGTGACCGCCCTCATCGTCGTCATTGCCGCGGCCACCATGGTCTCCCGTCGCACGGGAAGGTGTCCAAGAGCATCGCCACGGTCGACTTCATCCGTCCCGGGGACCGAATCAAGCCGAGGCGCCGCGTAGACGTCGCCATCGCCGGTGTTCTCCACCATGGCCACGTTGTCATTGCCTCTGCTACAGATCGCCCTGGCCTCCCGACCTCGCCATCGAGCTCGAAGTGAGCTTCTCCTCCATTTCCCCCTATTTTCCCCTTCGACCCATCGTCATATCGTCGTCCCCGCGAGCTCGGCCGCCATGGCTGAAGCTTCGCATCCACGAGCGCCCATGTGGCCCTACCACCTGGAGCCACACCCCTGCATCTGCCTGCACAAGCCCCGTGCGTGCCCGACAAGCGCCTCACGCGCGCCCGCGCCGCGTGCCGTAGCCGCCGCCCTCGTTCCCCTGCATGCCTGCTGCAGCCGGCTCGCGCTCCTTGCGCCCGTGCCCGCCCCGTGTTTCGGCTGCTGCACCCGGAGCTCAGCTCCCGCACGCGCTCGCGCTCGCTGCTCTGCGCCTCGCCTTGGCCGCGCCCGGAGAAGCCCCGCGCGAGCCCGCCCTTGCCCTTGCCGTGCCTGCTGCTCGCCGCCACCCCTCGCTATTGGCCGCCATCCGCGCGCCATCGCTGCCACCTCTGTCCGCCGCTAGCGCTGGCAGCCGCGGCCCAACCGCCCTTCCTCGCCGGCTCACCCTCACCACGCCTCGCCGGCGCCCGCTGCCGCTGCCATGGTGAGTGGCTGCGGCTGTTGCTCTCTGCCTCACACGAGGCCATGGCAATCACATCCTAATAGCCTGGGTGTGTCTCTGCCATGTAGGGCCAGCCCTATTTAGATTAGTGCTAAATTTTGGTTGGTATTAATTTAATTCTGAATTAGTTTAATAGAAAGTGACAGGTGGGCCCCTTGGTTATTTAAACTATTTAATTAAACTCTAATAGAAACTAACACAATGACAGCCAGGACCCACCTTCACTGTTCACCTTTTGACCAGTCAAATGTTGACTGGGTCAACTCCGCTGACTGGACCCCCTGGCCCCATTTGCATACACTCTGGCTAGAGTAGGACTAGGTGACAAAAGTTTTTACTATTTTAATTCGAATTAATATAATCCAGTAATTTCAGAAATTCAAATAAACTTTGAATAATCATAGAAAATAATCGTAACTCGGATGAAAATACTTTGTACATGAAAGTTGCTCAGAACGACGAGACGAATCCGAATACGCAACCCATTCACCCGCCACACGTCCCTAGCATAGCGAACATGTAACAATCCCCTCCGGTCCGTCTGTCCGAAAATGTCAAATACCGGGGATACTTTCCCGGATGTCCCCCCCCTTCGCTGGTAGCACCTAGTACTATGTTAGTTACCCATAGCACAAGCTATTTGCCGCGTCTTGCTTTGTGATGCATTGATTGCTTTGTTATTTGTTGTGTTCCCCTCCGTTACTTCTTTCCAGTAGACTCCGAGACCGATGCCGATGTCCGTTAGTTCGACTACATCGAAGATGACCCCTCCTTCTTGCCAGAGCAACCAGGCAAGCCCCCCCCCCCTTGATCACCAGATATCGCCTACTATTCTCTCTACTGTTTTCATTAGAGTAGTGTAGCATGTTACTGCTTTCCGTTAATCCTATCCTGATGCATAGCCTGTCTTTGTTGCTACAGTTATTGATACCTTACCTGCAATTCTAAATGCTTAGTATAGGATGCTAGTTTATCATCAGTGGCCCTACATTCTTGTCTGTCTGCCATGCTATACTATCGGGTCGTGATCACTCAGGAGATGATCACGGGTATATACTTATACATAATATATGATACTTGTGGTGACTAAAGACGGGTCGGCTCGAGGAGTACCCATGAGTGATTCACGGATTGGGGGTTGAAAGGACCTTTGTCTTGACGGCCCTCTGTGTGGATCTTTGTGGCGAAGCGACAGGGCAGGTTGAGACCACCTAGGAGAGAGGTGGGCCTGGCCCTGGTCGGTGTCCGTGGTTATTTCAAAATAACACGCTTAACGAGATCTGGGTATTTGATCTGAGTCTGGCCATTGGCCTATACGCACTAACCAACTACGGGGGAACAGTTATGGGCACTCGATGTAGTGGTATCAGCCGAAGCCTTCTTGACGTTAGCGACTGAGCGGCGCGCCCCGGATGACTGGAACGCCTGCTCTTGTATTAGGGAGGCTAGGTTTGCTTACCGGCCGCGTTCGCAACATGCAGGTGTGCAATGGGCGATGGGCCCAGACCCCTACGCCATAGGATTTAGACCGACGTGCTGACCTCTCTGTTGTGCCTAGGTAGGGTTGCGGCGTGTTGATCTTCCGAGGCCGGGCATGACCTAGAAAAGTGTGTCCGGACAAAGGGGATCGAGTGTGTTGGGAAATGTGGTGCATCCCTGAAGGGAAGTTTATCTATTCGAATAGCCGTGTCCTCAGTAAAAGGACGACCCGGAGTTGTACCTTGACCTTATGACAACTAGAACCGGATACTTAATAAAACACACCCTTCCAAGTGCCAGATACAACCGGTGATCGCTCTCTCACAGGGCGACGAGGGGAGGATCACCGGGTAAGATTATGCTATGCGATGATACTTGGTTAACTTACCATCTACTCTCTTCTTCTGCTTCAAGATGGAGGTTGCCAGAAGCGTAGTCTTCGATAGGACTAGCTATCCCCCTCTTATTCCGGTATTCTACAGTTCAGTCCACATATGCTACCCTTTTCCATTTGATACCAATGCATACATATGTAGTGTAGCTCCTTGCTTGCGAGTACTTTGGATGAGTACTCACGGTTGCTTTGCTCCCTCTTTTTCCTCCTTTCTATATTCGATTGTTGCGACGAGACGATGGAGTCCAGGAGCCAGACGCCACCGTAGACAATGACTCCTACTACACTGGAGGTGCCTACTACTACGTGCAGGCCGCTGACGACGACCAAGAGTAGTTTAGGAGGATCCCAGGCAGGAGGCCTGCGCCTCTTTCGATATGTATCCCTGTTTGGACTAGCCTTCTTAAGGCAGACTTGTTTACCTATGTCTGTACTCAGACATTATTGCTTCTGCCGACTTTTTTTGTATTCGAGCTTATGTATTCGAGCCCTCGAGGCCCCTGGCTTGTAATATAAAGATTGTATTATTTTATTTGTGTCTAGAGTTGTGTTGTGATATCTTCCCGCGAGTCCCTGATCTTGGTCGTACACATTTGCGTGTATGATTAGTGTACAATCAAATCGGGGGCGTCACAAGTTGGTATCAGAGCCGACTGCCTGTAGGAATCCCCCTTCCACACTCCTTGGCCGAAGTTGAGTCTAGTCGATGAAAACTATTTTACTAACATGGCTGTGCGGCCCATGGGCCCACGTCTCCATTGGGTGGTATTAGGATCTTTTATTGCTCTTCTATACTCTGGGACTCTGATCTCTCTTCTGTTCTGGGTTAAATGAATTTTGCTAAATCTAACATTAGGATCTCGTGATCACTTTCACCCGGAGATCACCATATTACCGATGATCGTCTGCTGCACCGGAAGATTCCGGGGTTACCTTACGATGTTCTCCTGAGACACTTGTACCCACCGCCTTTGCAAATTCCCTACCACTCTTATATCCTTATTGATAACTGCATACGCTTTCCATTCTTACATTCAATCCCATTGATCTTGTTATAACAAGATGCGCTGAACTGCTCTCCGTTGTTCCGGGAATCCTTTGAGCTTACTGCCTTGCAGTTCTTGCCACATGAATACCCTCTACGGATAATTCCTCGCACTTACTATGTATCCGCTCTTCCCCTGTTGTTCATATGATTCACAAGACACATTGAAATACTATCTGATCTTTCGGTAATTCTCTGCCCGCAAATACTTGTCTGCTTGTATTATGGTTGCGTTCCATATGGCTAGCAATATTCATAGTATCCCTTGTCCTTATCATTTTGAGTTCCTCGATTCATCCTCCCAGCTCAGACGACATTTTAAACATGAGCTGGATCTCGACCAATAAAATTGCCATCGATTGTACCCCTAAGACTACTCAACTTATCCATCCCTAATCAGAGCATTGCTTCTGATCCCTTGTATTGGAATTCATAATTCCTTTGCATTTGGGCCTTGAGTTACTCAGTTGTTTCTATAATCTGATCTCCTTGCATTCTTTCTTCCTCTTGTTGAGTACCGATGCTCACATCAGATCCCTTGTGGACCACCAGACCATTGTCAGATTTTATCCTACAATGTCCTTCATATTAAATAACCTTGTAAGCCTTTCCATGGGTATATAATGTCTTTGGTAAATTGTATCCTCAGCTTTGTGAACCATGCTCTACTTTCGAGCTTGTATTATTTACTCCGAAGTTTGTGGTATATGTTCCTAAGATGCTCTGATGGGTTGAACCTACACCTTCCCTAATATGTGTGAGCCCGAAAGATTTCATGGGTCATACTTATCTGGTATTGCACCAGGTAAAAACTTTCAACAACCAATGTCATTTTCGAAATACGAGAGGTGAATGAAAGGTTATGCGTTGAACAAGTGGGAGTCGACCTTGAACCCTGTGTTCATGCCCATGGACACGATGTATATGTTATCATGGAAGCTTCTCTTAAAATAATTATCCCCTTGTTATAAGTTTATCTTGTATCTGTGGATGTGGTTCCGACCATGTTTCTCCTTGATTCCATTTCTCGTGCAAGTTTGAGCACTTGTCTTCTGCAGAGCATTACCCTAGTCCAACCTCTACTTTGATATGTCATCGAGTATTACCCCCTGGTATCTCGAGATTATCATGGAACTGCATAACTTCTTATCAGGTCTTCATCAAGTGCTACATTCTCACTGATTCCAATTTTTCACGGGCTCTGAGTTATTAAACACTCAAAGACACCGATAACTGACTCAAGTCCGCACCGCGATTAAACAACTCTTGGTAACCATCATTACTTACGAGTTTGAACTAGATCACGTCACTCCTAGCCTGCTTGGCTATATCCTTGTCGTGCCGATTTTAACTGTGCTACCTGGTCCTTCTTCCCGGAGAATTTTTTTTGATGGTGAGCTAATCTTACGTCGATCTTCCTCGTCATATCAATTGTCCTTGAACAACAAGCTTGATTTCAAGTTTGTGTCGTACCCATGGTTTCAACAACTTTTTGCTTCATCATTCCGTTGACTTGATGTCATCGCCGGTTGGTTACATCTTCTTGAAACCTCTTGACAAATGTGTCGTGATCATCATCAACATTCTGAGGTCTTCCAAGATATCAATTGAATTCATGATGAGAAATAACATCCTTGCCCTCGATGATTGGTGTTATCATCGACCACTTTATTGCCTTCCGTTCAACACCAACTTGTTCGTGTTTTGGGTATACCTGGAGAACCTTGCTATCCAGCATTTGTTCTCCTTTACCTTGGAGTATTACCTTATTTTTATGTCAAGAATTTCATGAGAATTTCACCACCTCTAAAGAATTCTTGATATAGGTGATATTTTTTTCCATATCCGTTCATTCCTTGGTCCCTGCATTGTTTCTAACCGGAAAACCGATAACTGAATTATGTTGTGCGAGTTCAAAACTTCTAGCAACCCTATTGCTTTGAAGTTAATGGTCGATAATTCATTCTTAGACCATTGGTTATTGAATCACCATTCTAACTTTGACCATGCTACCTAAACCCATATTTCGGGTGGACCTTTCAACCAATGTTTAGCTGTGTATGTTTTCCTTGAGCATACCTCTTTATATCATTTGATCTGACAAATGATATCTCCTTGTTCACATAAGTGTGGAAATCCATCTTTTGAAAATCTCAATGAATTGTCGCTGAGTCAATCAGCCACCTCCTCACCTCTCTTCTATTTAATGATGAACTCTTGTTTCGGAACTTGCTCCCACAGTTCAATTCCCGAGAATCTTACAATGTCAACTCGACAATTTGTGTTGCACCTCTCTTCTCAGGCATCTCGAGTCTGCGATATCCTGATGCCAATCAGAACTGGATCTCGGTCAGATATAATGGTTGGAACATATTTCCAAGAGTTATAACATTGGTCTTTATATGACCCGGTAAGACGATGTCATGCCTAGCACACCTGGCGGGAGGACCTATTGTTATAGTTTCCTTTTTCAGCAAGGTTATCCATTCTTCCATGAGGAAATTGTAAGACTTATTCTACAAGTTATTCCTGATGGATCCTTTGTGTTTCCAAAGTCTGATCTTCACCTGTTAACCATGTCCATGCTATCTCGAAGCATGTCTGTGGTACTCCGATTTTCAATAAGAGAATTGAAAGCTCAATGCTAAGTTTTCCTTATCGATTATCCAAACACCGTTGTATGGGTAATGCCATGAAAATTCCTCTCCCATTACCTAAATGGTTTTCTACTTTCTATCCTGTCATGGATATCGTGCTCTGCTTGTCCTTGGGAAGGATATACCCCTGAAATATGTATTTAAACACATTTTCCTTTCCATTGTACTGTTTAATCTGATAATCACATTTTCCTTTCCATTGTTTTGTTTAACCTTTCCTGTAATCTACTTAACTAAGCAGTGATAATTCCCTGCTTAGGTAAGCACCTTGTCGTACCACTCTGTTAGTAAGACCCTCTTACTATTGTTGATGACATTCCGGTAACCATTGATGGACGAGAACTTTGCCTATTGATCCGCCTTGTTCAACGAGCAAGAAAATGGTTCTCTTCGTCCGTCGCCCTTGGTACCGATGTTGTTGTCGAGATAACTGTCAGTCTCTTCTCAGACATGCCTTACTATCATGATTGTGCAAGATGACAACACCCTCCCTACTTTAAACCCACATGGTGGGCCCATAACCCATAGTTCCACAGGATCGAAATCTGACTCTTTGATACACCCCGTGGTTTCCCAAGTTATTCCTAGCGTGTGGCCTCGTATGTAGTTCACGGGCCACCTTCCTAGTGATCTATTGTGGTAACATACACAATACTTAATCTCGTTGCTCTGGACCCATATCGCACTTTGTTTCAGGCATCGAACAATTGCCTCCCCGCTCGAAACTTCCCATGATACCTCCTTACTTTACTCTCTATATTTTCTTAAGTTTCAATTCGAGAGTTAATTTTCGCCACCTTCCCCGATGTTAGCTACCAGATAGTCAACCTTGCAGGTCCGTCCTCCCGGAATAACCCCCCCCCCCTCATTCTACCGTAAGTACGATGGAGTTCCTAAAGTAAGAACGACAACATCATCATGATACATCGATGCAGAGAAATGAAGACATCAACGAAAGGGATCAACTTCTTCGAGAAGAGCATATAGGAATGAGAAGATCCGTTAGAATTTCGTAACCAGAACTTTCCGCCTTACTCCACCTCTTAAATCTCGGGACGAGATTTCTTGTAGTGGAGGAGATTTGTAAAACCCAGAGAATCATGCTACAGTAACCTCACCCTAATGGTGCCCTGTCATCAAGTTTAACTAAGCCAAATTACCACTTATTAAAAATCAAAGTCATTTTCAAATTTAAAATGAAGTCAAATAAATTATTTCCTCAAACATGAAAACCAAAATGTTTGCATTATTCTATAAATTCCCCTGATCATTTGTCATGTTGAAACCAACATCATTTGACTCACCAATTAATCCTAAGTAAAATATAAAGTGGTCCAAAAACAACAAAAATAACCATTTCAAAATAAACAAATGTTTATGTATTTCCATTTGACTTGAAACTTTGTGAGTATCATCATATCACTGCATTGCATTTATGTGCTAGGTTTCGTATTTTACTAATATCATTTGGTCCCTCAAATAAATAGAAAACAGTGTCTAAAATAGAAAACAGTAAGGAAAAAAGATAAAAGGAATAAAAACTAAAGTCTCCTGTGCACTTTGGCCCATCGTGAATAGTGCATGGCCCAGCCCAACTGGGTCTTCCCTGACCTTTCGCTACAGTGGGAGGAGGGGGGAGCCGTGGCGGCAATCCCACGGCCATGGCCACGTGCTGGCCATCCCCTACCTCTTCGGCGCCTACAAAACGCCAACGCAAACCCTAGGCTACTCTCGTCCATCCTTCCCTCTTTTCCCCATCGCCTCCCTCCTCATCTGGTTGAAATCGAGCTCGGCCTTGACGCGGTGACCGCCCTCGTCGTTGTCATTGCCACGGCCAACATCGTCTCCCGTCGCACGGGAAGGTGTCCAAGAGCATCGTCACGATTGACTTCATCCGTCCCGGGGACCAAATCAAGCCGAGGCGCCGCGTAGACGTCGCCATCGCCGGTGTTCTCCACCATGGCCACCACCACCACGTTGTCATTGCCTCTGCTACAGATCGCCCCTGGCCTCCCCGACCACGCCATCGAGCTCGCAGTGAGCTTCTCCTCCATTTTCCCCTGTTTTCCCCTTCGATCCATCATCATATCGTCGTCCCCACGAGCTCGACCGCCATGGCTGAAGCTTCGCATCCACGAGCACCCGTGTGGCCCTACCACCTGCAACCACACCCCTGCATCTGCCCGCACAAGCCCCGTGCGCGCCCAATAAGCGCCTCACGCGCGCTCGCGCCGCGTGCCATAGCCGCCGCCCTCGTTCCCCTGCGTGCCCACTGGAGCCAGCTCGCGCTCGTTGCACCCCTCTCGCCCCGTGTTTCGGCTACCGCGCCCGGGGCTCAGCTCCCGCGCGCGGTTCGCGCTCGCTACTCCGTGCCTCGCCTTGGTCGCGCCCGACGAAGCCCCGCGCGTGCCCGCCCTTGCCCTTGCCGCGCCCTCTGTCTCGTGCGCTCGCGCACCTGCTGCTTGCCGCCGGCCCTCGCTGTTGGCCGCCGTCCGTGCGCCATCGCCGCCACCTCCGCCCGCCGCTAGCGCTGGCAGCCGCGGCCCAACCGCCCCTCCTCGCCGGCTCGCCCTCACCGCGTCTCACCGGCCCCCGCTGCCGCTGCCGCGGTGAGTTGCTGAGGCTGCTGCTCTCTGCCTCACGCGAGGCCATGGTGAGCACATCCTAGTAGCCTGGCTGTGTCTCTGCCATGTAGGCCCAGCCCTATTTAAATTAGTGCTAAAGTTTGGTTAGTATTAATTTAATTCTAAATTAGTTTAGTAGAAAGTGACAGGTGGGCCCCTTGGTTATTGAAACTAATTAATTAAACTCTAATAGAAACTAACACAATGACAACCAGGACCCACGTTTACTGTTCACCTTTTGACCAGTCAAATGTTGACTGGGTCAACTCCACTGACTGGACCCCCCTGGCCCCATTTGCATACACACTGGCTAGAGCAGGACTAGGTGACAAAAGGTTTTACTCTTTTTAATTCGAATTAATATAATTCAGTAATTTCATAAATTCAAATAAACTTTGAATAATCATAGAAAATAATCCGTAACTCGGATGAAAATACTTTATACATGAAAGTTGCTCATAACGACGAGATGAACCCGAATACGCAACCCGTTCACCCGCCACACGTCCCTAGCATAGAGAACGTGTAACAATCCGCTCCGGTCCGTCTGTCCGAAAACGTCAAACACCGGGAATACTTTCCTGGATGCCCCCCTTCCCTGGTAGCACCTAGTACTACGTTAGGTTACCCCTAGCACAAGGTATTGCCGCGTCTTGCTTTGTGATGCTTTGATTACTTTGTTATTTATTGAGTTCCCCTCCGTTACTTCTTTCCGGTAGACTCCGAGACCGTTGTCGATATTCGTGTGTTCGACTACATCGAAGATGACCCCTCCTTCTTGCCAGAGTAACCAGGCAAGCCCCCCCCCCCTTGATCACCAGATATCGCCTACTATTCTCTCTACTGTTTGCATTAGAGTAGTGTAGCATGTTACTGCTTTCCGTTAATCCTATCCTGATGCATAGCATGTCTTTGTTGCTACAGTTATTGATACCTTACCTGCAATTCTAAATGCTTAATATAGGATGCTAGTTTATCATCAGTGGCCTACATTCTTGTTTGTCTGCCATGCTATACTATCGGGTCGTGATCACTCGGGAGATGATGATGGGTATATACTTATACATAATATATGATACTTGTGGTGACTAAATACGGGCCGGCTCGAAGAGTACCCGTGAGTGATTCACGAATTGGGGGTTGAAAGGACCTTTGTCTCGACGAACCTCTGGATCTTTGTGGCGGAGCAACATGGCAGGTTGAGACCACCTAGGAGAGAGGTGGGCCTGGCCCTGGTCGGCGTCCGTGGTTATTTCAAAATAACACGCTTAACGAGATGTGGGTATTTGATCTAAGTCTGGCCATTGGCCTATACGCACTAACCAACTACGCGGGAACAGTTATGGCCACTCGATGTCGTGGTATCAGCCGAAGCCTTCTTGACGTCAGCGACTGAGCGGCGCGCGCCGGATTGGACTGGAACGCCTGCTCTTGTATTAGGGAGGCTAGGTCTCCTTACCGGCCGCGTTCGCAATGTGCATGTGTGCAATGGGCGATGGGCCCAGACCCCTGCGCCATAGGATTTAGACCAGCGTGCTGACCTCTCTGTTGTGCCTAGGTAGGGCTGCGACGTGTTGATCTTCCGAGGCCAGGCATGACCCAGAAAAGTGTGTCCGGACAAAGGGGATCGAGCATGTTGGGAAATGTGGTGCACCCCTGCAGGGAAGTTTATCTATTCGAATAGTCGTGTCCCTCGGTAAAAGGACGACCCAGAGTTGTACCCTGATCTTATGACAACTAGAACCGGATACTTAATAAAACACACCCTTCCAAGTGCTAGATACAACCGGTGATCGCTCTCTCACAGGGCGACGAGGGGAGGATCACCAGGTAGATTATGCTATGCGATGATACTTGGTTAACTTACCATCTACTCTCATCTTCTGCTTCAAGATGGAGGTTGCCAGAAGCGTAGTCTTCGATAGGACTAGCTATCCCCCTCTTATTCCGGCATTCTGCAGTTCAGTTCACATATGTTGCCCTTTTCTATTTTATACCAATGCATACATATGTAGTGTAGCTAATTGCTTGCGAGTACTTTGGATGAGTACTCACGATTGCTTTGCTCCCCCTTTTTTCCCCTTTCTATATTCGATTATTGCGACCAGACGATGGAGTCCAGGAGCCAGACGCCACCGTCGACGATGACTCCTACTACATTGGAGGTGCCTACTACTACGTGCAGGCCGCTGACGACGACCAAGAGTAGTTTAGGAGGATCCCAGGCAGGAGGCATGCGCCTCTTTCGATATGTATCCCTGTTTGTGCTAGCCTTCTTAAGGCAGACGTGTTTACCTATGTCTGTACTCAGATATTATTGCTTCTGCTGACTTTTGTGTATTCGAGCTTATGTATTCGAGCCCTCGAGGCCCCTGGCTTGTAATATAAAGCTTGCATTATTTTATTTGTGTCTAGAGTTGTGTTGTGATATCTTTTCGTGAGTCCCTGATCTTGGTCATACACATTTACGTGTATGATTAGTGTACGGTCAAATCGGGGGCGTCACAAGGGACCTCGACGGTGCCTGCAAGTAGGAGAACGGCGACCTTGGTCGTCGCCACCGTCAGGATGAACGAGTCATCCGGAGTTTCCTCCAGTCCGTTGTCACCTCTACCAGCCCCCACGAACGCACCTAGGCCGACGACCGCGATCGTAAGCCACCAAGTGTAGCGGGAGAGAGCTTGCAGCACAGAGGAGATCCACCGGCGACTCACCTCCCACACGGTCTAGACGCCGTCCATCCACTCCCCGCGAAAGTCGCCAGCCGAGGGCTCTGTCGCCATGCCTAATGGGGTGCCACCCCCGGTCCAGGTTCCTCCATGAAGGCCGGAGTGGCGAGATCTGCCGCAAGCGACGAGATCCGGCACTGCATGGCGGACGCCATCGCCCAAGCCCGGCGTCGACCGATCCCGCCATCGCCGGGAGCCCGCACGCTGCCGGGAGTCCCACACCCATGGATCTGGGCACCCGTGCACCACCGCGAGTCCGCCGCCTCCGAGATCTGCCACACCGTCGGGAGGGCCGCACCCCGCGGATAGGACGCCTGCACCGCCGTAGATCCGGGAACGGGAGGAGAGACCCTCCGTCGCCGCCGTCACACGCTCGGGCTTTCCCCGGCGCCGACCATCGGCAGCGGCGGAGGGGGAGAAGGGCGCTGGAGGGACTAGGCGACGGCGGCGGCGGAGCCCCCGCGGGAGGGACGCGAGTAACCATATATGCCTAAATATGGGGTGACAAATATTATTGCTAAGTGATCATCTCTTAATTAAAAGGAAAGACAAGTATATATTTTTTGTTTCTCTTTCCTCCTTCTAAACATTTGGGCCCTCATAATTAGTGAACATTTGCCGGGGGATGACAACTGTAAATGAATTTGATGGCAAGTTGTGTTGTCCGAGAATGACAAATTTAGTTAGTAAGAACTAGTCGTCAACCCGTGCGCCTGCACGGGCTAGGAACTACTCTGTTTCAAATAATTTTTGAAACTAAAAACATTAGATCCCTGTGGTTTAAGTATGTAAATGAAACTGATTAGAAGGAGGGCTGCACATGTCTCTTTCTCAAAGCAGAATAAAGGCATACTTTGAAGGTATTAAAAAATATTCACTATAGTAGTATACATACTCCATGATGGTACATCTATTATAATTGTTTGATTCTATGGATACAATTTAAGCATAGTCAGATTTCTATAGATTCATCGATATAGAGATGGCATCATTGATTAATTTGTGCCTACTTTGAATGAAAACATAACTGAAAAAAAGTATGCAAGGAAACACAGTCAACATATACTGTTGTATCGAAAAATATTTCAAATTCCATGGATAAGTATAGTTTTAGACTGAATACATATTCAAATATGTATCAACCAACACCATTGGACATACCAATAAGCGGTATATACCATACTATAAGAAAACATCCCACAATGAAAATGCTTCTGATCTATTTCTTGGTTTTTTGAAAAAAATAACTGTGAAAATGTAGCTAATGTGTGCAATCACTTGATAACTAATACTTTTTTGACCCATATAAGAAAACAATTCGTGTGTCTATCACCAGTTGTTTCTCAGAATTGTATATATTACCAAAAATGAAGGAAACAAAGAAACGAAAAGGAGACAACTGGAGACATATTAAAAAAAATCAGTGAAACGAATAAAATAGCAGAATAAAAATAGAAGTTAGATTATACGTTCTCAAATTTAAATCAAGGAATGGTAATCATACATAACTGCCTTAACCAAAAAAACCATTGATATGCACACACGTCTGAATCTGGCACTTATAATTTTTGGATTGATATTAATGGGCCATTATTATTTTACAAATTTATAATAGAGAAAAAAGATCTCAGATTTATTATATGACAACCATGCAATAGAATAACAAATAGGTATACAAATCTCTATATGGTTTGCAGATAAACAAAGTGCTTTTAAAAGATCTTTTTTTTGGGGATCTTCTAAAAGATCTTGACCATCAAATTTAAAGGAAAGAATGCATGTTATTTTCTGGTTATTCAGAACCAAGACGTGGGTGTTTTTTTTTGCAGCTACCTTAGACGTGGGCGTTGTGGAATTTTTTTTGTACGTGTGACCTGTTAACTCCTAGAATATCTCCTATCCTCCATGATCTCAAGATATTTTAGCGTTAGAGAGAGAGGACGCAAAATGTAAAAGCAAATTATTTTTGACTCCTTATTTTGGACGTGAGGCTTCAGGTCCCTTTTTATGTATGTGCGTGGCTTTTGCTTTTTCCAAACTGATATTTGGACTCACTTTCTATGTGCGGCTTCAAGAGTTATTGTCTGTGTGTGTGCTTTTTTTAACACCTATCTTTGCTGGTTTTTTAAGGAAAGATGGCATGCAATTTTTTGTTTTTCAGAACATAGAGGTGGGCGTGTGGGATCTATTTTTTGCGCGTGTGGGCTGAATCCTAGCACGTTCTAATATATCTTGACCACCAAATTTTAAGGAGGCACGTTTTCTTTACAGAACCTAGACCTCTGTGTTTTTCCTTTGCAACTAACTTAATTGTGGGCGTTGAGAGTCTTTTTTTAATCTACTAGCACAAATGCCCGTGCGTTGCAACGGGAGAAAAAAGATAATATCACACGTCTTTTCTCGTTTATTACAACTCGTATTACAGTGATAAGTAGAATTATTTTTTGCCTCCATAAGTAAACTTGCTGAAATGTCTCTTATGTTTCTCTTTCTCCTAATTTTTTGCACAAAGCTCTTCCATGAATCTGCACATTCCTGGTAGCTAGCACACTGTTTATAATAGGTTTTGTGGGAAGTAGTACCGCCGTGCCCCGTGCATGGAGCTCCTTGGTGCAGCTGATATGGTTGTACACCTAGAAAGAACACAATGAAATAATATTCAAGGGATATTGCTCGACGCCAGCTCAGGTGCTTCACACTAAGGGAAGACCTTGGGCTTGGACATGTCATGCACTGTTCCAGAATCTTCATCATGCTAATGCTACAACGGCCAATAGAACCTGACTGAGGAAGCGTCGTTTTCCTTCTCAGTCCTCTGGTGATGTTTGGTGGGGCAACCTATTGTTGTTGTAGGTACATTATGTAAAGCATGTACTCTTTTTTCTTTCATTATTGTTCAGCTGCAGTTGCAAATCATCAAATGGGTAGGATGTATTTTTTTTTTGCCATGCCGAAAAAGGATGTAGTTATTTACCATCCTACTATCATCGGGTTACACGGCGACCATGATTAGGAGAAGTAAAATATCCCCTTTGGTGAAAAACAAAACATTTAGAAGTAGTAGTCCGGCTTGGACCATATTTTCTTATTGATAATCTAATATTTCTTGAAATGTAAAGCTTCTCTACTTTCACGTCCAAATATTGGGAAGCACCAAACAATATTATGTCTGTACTGGAGAAAGAAGTAGAAAACCTAAAAGGATTAAGTTATTGGTGCTTGAAGGTCGTCCAGGTAGTATCAGGTAAGAATAGTAGGAACAGAATTGCATCAAGTGTTACCATCTGGAAAGTTCTGGCATGCATGCCTTAAGATATTCAATTAACTAAAGTCCTAGAACTTACAAAGAGGAAATCTAACAAGATAAGAAATGTTCAACTTTCATAAGTAAAATTGAACCTGACGATATAATTATCTATGTTGTGTGAAACTAAATCAATCAATTTTGGTTATTACAGGCAAAGCAATATGATAAAATGCTCATCTCATCTCCAACTTGTCTGGCCTTTATAGCAGCTAAAGTAGCACTAATTACCTCAACCTCTGCAGCAGATGCTTCAACCAAATAATTAGCACATTTGCACTATCTTCTGCACACACACACAAAATAAGTTCGAAACACATCTCAGTACGCGGTAGCTCACATTTAATATGAACAGAAGACCATCCATAGAAAGATGGTCTGCACAAGTCTAGGACAGAAATAATGCAAACCTCGGTGTCACTGGACCACAACATTCTCAGGGCTGATATCCGCATACACATCCCCATTAACAGGAGGAGCAACTGGGTTTCCAAGAACCACAGCTCCATCAGCTGTTGTTTCTGCAGTCATTTGCATGTTTGTTCATCATCGTAGCAAATATGCCCGGTGCTCATCCAGCTTGCATGTTAGCAGGAGCTGCAGTTACAAGCATTTGTTGTTTCAGCAGCAAGAAGGTCATCTAGCAGCACACCTGCGGTTACAACTACATATTAATTTTTGCGTCAACAAAAAGTAAACTAATGAACCTACAAAGGACGGTGGATATCATATTCAGAGTCCATGGGAGAAAGGGAGAAAGCAAACTGCATGCATTATGGATTATATTGCTACAATATAGTGCAAGCAAGGCCATCCTTAGGTCCATACCTCTTAGGAACGTCCAGGGGCATGGTCCCCTGCAGATAGCTTGGCCTCGTTGAGTAGGAGGTTGTCAGGTGCAACATTGTAGTTGGGAGGGTTATCTGTAGTTGACGTATTTATAGTATAGTATTATTTACTCTTCATTCTCTTGAATCCATCAGACTTGTATGTAATACATATCTTAAGAAAATAAAATGAAACAACATCAGATACATGTAAACATGAAGGAAACACATTTGTCTAACTAAAATAAGACAAAGAAGAGATCCTTACTGTAATTGCATTCTCAACCAAGTGAAATACTAAGCCTTGCATGCCTATGAGCTCATCAAAAGGGACATCCTCGGCACCATCCATGTCATCCAGACCATCTAACATATGCTCAACTTGGGCCTATTAGAGTGATTTGGATGTTTGTCAGAAAGCTTCTTCACCCAGCTGGCAAGTCTTCAAACCGAGCATGCAAATGTAGATTCGCTTCCTTTAAAACGTTTCATGCATGATCAATAATCTATAGTCCGATGATTCTTGCCAAAAATCAAATATCAAAATTAATCGCAGGTTAATTAAGCAGTGTAGAAGTAAAGCAACAGACTATCAGTTACACAAATCGTTTCAGGTTTTCAGCCACAACAATGTACAAAAAACATCAGATCTCCAGACAAATTGCCATTGGTAAGTAGCTCTGTCTAACATATGTTTAACACTAACTACTTCTTTTTGCGCCAAAAAGAAAACAGTAAATGCAATTTTGACTTTCAAAGCAAATATACTAATCCAAAATTACAAATAGATATTTGATCTACAGGAACACAAACACTAATAACCGGGACAGATCATTCCAAGCTCAACCATTTCTGATATATAGGTTGTACATCAGAAAAAAATCCCCACTACATTATCTAACCATGTATAAGACACCACTTCAGAGTTCAGACCATCAGTTCAAGAAAGTAAATTATGCAAAACTATTAAAAAGCAGATGAGATGCGAGTTTGGCTTCAACAATCATTAAGATATATCAGGAAATTACAAAGTTTGCTTCAGTGAATACCTAAGTGCAGAACCAACAGATGGAGTTCCGACAAAGTGTGGAGCAAGGGTGAACGACGGGTGGTGTGCCGGCAGCTCGATCCCCACCTCATTCCCTCGTGTGCCGCACCAGGAGAGGAGCCATGCGCCCCTCGCGCGCCTGCGCGTCCCGCCTGGCAGTGGCTTTGACGCCGGCGAAGTCCTCGCTCCCGGACGCCTCCATTCTCGGGTCCTTCGTCTCCGTGCGCACCTCCCGCTTCGCTGTCGCCGCCTGATGCGGACCCCGAGCGTAGCCTCCCCGCCTCTCCATTTTTCTCCTCCTTCGTCTCCGCGCGCCCATCTCCGTGCTCCCCTCCCACCTCGCCACCGCCACCTGATGCGGCGCCCGAGCGCAACGCAACCCCCTCCCAGGTCAGATCAGGCTGCAGTGAAGCTTCACATCGGGATCCATGGCGCTGTCGTTCCTGACAGAGACAAGATTTGAGAAAGAGAAAAGAAAGGGAGAAGAAGAGAGATAGAGTGTGGGGGAGAGGGTAATGGACAACGGCTGGAGGTCGGCGGCAGTGGCGCGGGACGCCGGCGTGAGGAGCAGGCCGAGGCGCTCGGGACCTGCTGGTCCAGATCGAGCGAGGGGCCTCGGGGAGGAGCAGAGCACGAGGCGGCGGCGTACGAGCTAGATCGGGAGGCTGTTTTTTTTTCTTTCTCGTCATACCGGTTCGATTGACTTTATTATATGGACTGCGGGTTTATTACTCTAAATCACAAGGACTTTTTCATAAAAACAGCGACGACGTACCACCAGAAGCACTAATTGCTTTATTAGTAGGTAAAGATAAAGATATTGAGAACTTTTTTGTACGTGTGAGCTTAGTCCTATTCATGTACGTACATGGTTTTCTTTTGTTATTGAGGCAGCGTCCTTTATTAGGTCTTGACCATCAAATTTATAATCTAATGGCTAAATTAATTTTGATGATGTGGATTAACATGAAGCCTATTACGATGCCTTTAATTAGTAAATATAAGATTGCATACCTTGATATGTATGTATACAAATCCCGATTTGTCTAGCATCTTGATCCGGACGGAACAACAGTCCAGGTTGCGTGCATGGCCATGACGTCGAGAATGCTGGGCCACCTGCGGTATTGCTTGCTGGTCCTGGGACTTGTCGCAACGGCCAGCTGTCGGGGCACTGCGAGGTGGATTGGTGCCAACTGACCTTGTAATGCATCTGTGTGTGTTTTACGCCCATTGGATCGTCAACGGAGTCCGGCCACTGGTAGAAAAATGGCCTGTTGTCCCAGTTCGTAAGGGCCTTTTGTCCCGGTTCTGGAACCGGGACTAAAGGGTCGGTACTAATGCCCTGTCTCTTTAGTCCCGGTTCAATCCAGAACCGGGACAGATGGACCTCCACGTGGCCTGTGCGCGGAGCCCAGGCAGGAGACCCTTTGGTCCCGGTTGGTGGCACCAACCGGGACCAATAGGCATCCACGCGTCAGCATTTCTGTGGCTGGGGTTTTTGTTTTTGTTTTTGAAAGGGGGAGGGGGATTTGGGGGTTAATTTAGGTGTTTCATATATTGTGTTAGCTAGCTATAATTAATAGAGAGTAGTGTCCTTTCTTATGTCCGTGCTTGGTCGACGCTACGTACTATACATACATATAGAGAGGACTAGACACGCTAGCTAGCTAGTAAGCAAACAAAGGAAACAGAAGATCGTCATGAACATATATGCATACAGAGAGAAGTGATATCGACCACCTCTCCTTCTCCGAGAGATTGGTCGAACAACAAGTTCTCGTATATCTATCCGACACTACCGGCTACATATATACAATAATTATCTCTTACAAATATAATCATACGAACTCATGGTCCACATAGAATTCTCCGTCTTCAGGGATCACGTGGTCAAGAAAGAATGCCGCCAATTCCTCTTGAATTGCTCGCATGCGAGCTGCTGCTAGGAGTTCATCCCGCTTCCGAAACATCTAATTTAAAGAAGGGGATCAATACATATATATATGAATGAATGAAACTCAACACAAATGATGGTAATAAAATAAAATTGTAAATGTTGTTATTTACGTACTTCATATTGTTCGTCAGTGTAGCCCCGCTCACAGGTCGTGTGGCAGATGAACTCGCAAACGTAGTATCCACAGAAATCATTCCCTTATTCTTGCCACAACCACTTTACAAGAAATAGAGGTCAATCAAACTGATAAGCAAGAATGCCAAATGGTATTGATGAAACTAGCGCTTGAATGACTAGTAGATGCGCGGAACATGCTACTATAATACTTACTTTCGGGTGTCTAAATTGCAGCTCCTTCGGCAGTCCCGGAGCTTTTCTGGTGAATTTTCTCCAAACTCTGCCGGACAAAGAAAACAATTACTTGATATATCAGGAAATGAACAAAGTTGCTGATATGGTGGATAATGATCAATTTAACTTACTTCTCGAGTATTTGAGCCATGTCTGCATAGTCCTGGGGATCTTTTCGTCTTGAGTCTACGACGGTTACTAGTCCCTGCTCAAGCTTAATCTCTAGGAGAATATAGTGAAAACTGCACACGCATGCATAACTCATCAATTACATTACTATAACCTTGACTAATATATAAGGAAAACCGAATACGCACAAGACAGTAACACTCACCTGAAGTTGTAAGGAAAGAGTATTATATCTTTGTTTTCATTTATTACGAACGATCGTAGCAAGTTGGCCTCGGTAGCTGCGGCATGAAATTTAACCTGAGTTGCATCTATGAGATATGTGTTAATGAACCAAATATCACCGACTTGTCTTTTCTTCAATTCGGCGATCTTCAATCTGCATAATATAGTGAGGATGATTATAAATACATGCAATGAAAGAGCTGAGCTATATAGAGAGACTTAATGACAGAAGTAGTACTACTTACAGACAGTAGCAGGCAACCGTTGTTTTATCGAGGGCCAATTGATTGAAAAACTGATAGAACTCCTCAAATGGAACAGACAACAGTTCAATTCCAATGAGGTCATGCTCCTTTTTAACTTTCACATACAAAGTACTCCTCCCCCCAGAGTCTCTGCAGATTTTCAAGTACTAATCATGCAATCTTCGCATCATCGTTGATAGAGATCTTTCATCTTTGACGAGAGGCTTCCCGTACTCGTATCTTTGTATCTGCACGTCCATGGGTTCATAATGTACATCGTTGGGCAGGTAATCTGCAAGATTGCTATAACCGGGCACCATCCTCGGATCATTAGCGACGTTGTGGCTAGGCACCTTGAGCGGGGGGCACGATTGCTTCGCTTGTTCGCCGAGCTGGGCAATTTGTTTTCCAGCTCATCATTCTTTTAGCCTTTGATCACTCACAGTACTTCCCGACCGCTCCGCTTCGGCAAATTCCTTTCCAATAATGCGCTCATAGTTTCCTTTCGGCGGAGACTTCGATGGTTTTGTCAGGGCAGCCAGAGTGTGCTTCGCTTTCACCGGATCTACCTTCTCCTCCGGAAGTGGATGTCTCTTTTCTTTCAACCCTTGAAACCAGTCATCCACTTCGGTTCGTGCGATCTCAGCATTCTCCTCCGGGGTCCTCTCGTATGGTAACTTCTTTGGAGTCTTCAGAGAAGGACCGAATCTGTATGTCCTCACGCCTCTGGTTGTACTGCTAGACGCCGACAGAGCAGACGGAGCGGTTGTCATCTTTACTTGCTTACGAGGCGGAGGAGAAGGACTACGACGCGCCGGAGTAGCCGGAGCGGCGGCAGGTCTCTTCCGCCCTTGCTGACGAGGCGGAGAAGGAGGAGGCTGGCTGCTCGGGCGCGTCGGCGCAGGAGGAGAAGGAGGCGGAGTGGCACCACGCGCTGGAGAAGGAGCAGGTCGAGTGCCCTGATCGTCACTCGCCGGAGGAGGAGGCGGTGGAGGAGGCGGAGTGCCCTGGCTTGCCGGAGGAGGAGGAGGAGGCGGTGGCGTCCAGTTCGGAAGGTTGATGAGCTCCTTCCGCCATAGGCATGGAGTCTTCAGAGCAGACCCCAGCCTAGTCTCCCCTTCACCGATAGGGTGGTCAAGCTGGAGGTCCTCAAATCCCTCCGTTATTTCATCCACCATCACCCTAGCATATCCTTCTGGAATCGGCCGGCAGTGAAAAGTTGTGCCGGGTTCAGTAGGATAAACAGAGCCAACAGCCGCCTTGACCTTCAAATTCATCCATTGCGTCATAAGGTGGCAATTTTGAGACTCCGTGATAGCATCCACAAGATAGCTGGAAGGAGCCATCAAGGCATGCTCCGGCTGAAGCAGCTCGGTGGAAGCCACGCTGCTTCTGCGGTGAGATGGCGGGGTAGCTTCTGGGGAAGCTTCGGCAGTACGTTTGCTGCGATTTGCTTCTCGTTCCTGTATCGCGTCTACCCTTGCTTGCAGCGCCTGCATTTGGGTCTGCTGCACTTTTTTCCTCCTCTCATGGGATTTGTAACCGCCTGCGTCCGGAAACCCAACCTTCCACGGAATGGAGCCTGGCGTGCCTCGTGTCCGTCCAGGGTGCTCAGGATTCCCGAGTGCCATTGTGAGCTCGTCATTCTCTCTGTCTAGAAAGAACGTCCCTTGTTGCGCTGCTTCGATATAGTGCTTAAGCTTCCTGACTGGTATGTCCATTTGATCGTTCGTCCAAATGCACTTCCCTGTTACAGGGTCCAAGGCTCCGCCAGCCCCGAAGAACCAAGTCCGGCAACGGTCTGGCCAGTTAATCGTCTCTGGTTCGATCCCTTTATCAACCAGATCATTCTCAGTCTTGGCCCACTTAGGCCGGGCTACGAGGTAGCCACCTGACCCCGTGCGATGGTGATGCTTCTTCTTCGCAGCATTTTGCTTGTTTGTCGCCGACATCTTCTTACTCTTTTCCGATGTCTTGTGGGCCACAAATGCGGGCCAGTGATCTCTGATCTTCTCATATCTGCCCTTGAATTCTGGTGTCTCATCATTTTCGACAAACTTATTCAGCTCTTTCTTCCACCTCCTGAATAGTTCTGTCATCCTCTTAAGAGCAAAAGACTTGATTAATTGCTCTTTAACTGGGTTCTCTGGCGGTAGGGTGAAATTTGACTTCAGCTCAGTCCAAAGATCATTTTTCTGCATATCATTGACATAAGACACCTCAGGGTCTTCTGTAGCCAGCTTAAACCATTGCTGGATGCTGATCGGGATCTTGTCCCTAACCAGAACCCCGCACTGAGCAACAAATGCGTTCTCTGTTCGGATAGGTTCAATCGGTTGGCCATCGGGCACGATTGCTATGATCTCAAACCTTTCATCCGAGCTCAACTTTTTCTTCGGGCCTCGTCTCTTTACCGAAGTTGTGCTCGATCCGGAGGGCTAGAAAAAAGAACAAAGACTTAATTAATATGTGTACATACCAAAACAATGAATGCATCAATTAGCTAGTCAGCACAGGCTTAACTAATATATATACCTGGCCGGACTCGGTTCGGTCACCGGAGCCGTCATCACGGTCTCCTTCTTGCACCGGCATTGGGTCACCGGAGCCGTCCTCATGTTCTTCTTCTTGCACCGGCATTAGGTCACCGTAGCCAGCTTCTTCACCCTCTCCTTCCAGATCATCGGTGTCGTTGAGAAACAACGAGACGGCATCACTTCCTTCTGCGATTATGTCCCTCAACAACGCTTCTTTTGCTTCGTCTCGGGCGGTGTCCATAGTTTCTACAAATATATACAACATTGCAATTATTATTCAAACATGACAGATGGATATATTAGTGGCAAACATAGAACTAGCTACCTAATCATAGTAAGGAATCATATATATTAATTAGTGGCCTCGATGCTGCTTCTCTAGGGTTTGGGGTGGCCTCGACAACGCTTCAAGGGTTTGGGGTGGCCTCGAGAACGCTTCAAGGAGGGGGTAATATCGACCCCCCCACGTGTTGAAGCTATCGGGAGGGGGTATATATCGACAACGACGACACTACATCTATGTCCCTCGACGACCCTCGTTCCCGATAAAAAAAGAGGAAGAAGAAGAAAAAAAAGAGGAGAAGAAAGAATAGAGGAGAAGAACTCCTCTATTCTTTCTTCTCCTCTTTTTTTTCTTCTTCCTCTTCTTTTTTCATCCTCTTCTTCCTCTCATGTTCGAGAGGATCGCCGAGGGGTTGGGAGGTTGCCTAGTGTCAAAGGATTCAACAAAACCATGTCTTCATCATTAGGCGAAAGTAACAGGTGCATGATGGTACGAAGCTCTCCAAAGTTATTTTAGAATGGAGTCCTAGATAGGATAATTCGCTTTTTGGTACAAAGTTCAGTAAGAACCTTCCAAATATCGTTATTTGGAAGGCCTTTGCTGAAATTCATACAAAAAGGCAAATTATCCTATCCGGGACACCATTCCAAAATAACTTTGGAGGACTTCGTCATGCCCTGGTTACTTCCAGCTAATGATGAAGCCATGGATTTCTTCAATACTTTGACACTAGGAAACCTCTCTCGACCCCTCGGCGATCCTCGACCCCTCGAACCCTCGACGACCCTGGAACCCTTGACCCCTCGGCGATCCTCTTCTTCCTATCATGTTCGAGAGGATCGCCGAGGGGTCGGGAGGTTGCCTAGTGTCAAAGGATTCAACAAAACCATGTGTTCATCATTAGGCGAAAGTAACAGGTGCATGATGGTACGAAGCTCTCCCAAGTTATTTTGGAACGGAGTCCCAGATAAGATAATTCGCTTTTTGGTACAAAGTTCAGTAAGAATCTTCCAAATATCGTTATTTGGAAGGCCTTTGCTGAAATTCATACAAAAAGGCAAATTATCCTATCTGGGACACCATTCCAAAATAACTTTGGAGGACTTCGTCATGCCCTGGTTACTTCCGGCTAATGATGAAGCCATGGATTTCTTCAATACTTTGACACTAGGAAACCTCTCTCGACCCCTCGGCGATCCTCGACCCCTCGAACCCTCGACGACCCTGGAACCCTCGACCCCTCGAACCCTCGATGACCCTAGACCCCCTCTCGACCCCCTCATGTCGAAGTTATCGGGTAGGGGGTATATCGACAACGACATACCCAATACATGCATACATACATACATATCACATGCATCCATACATATATGAACAAAATTAATATCTACTAATTAACAACCTAAATAAAAAAACTAATACATATAGGAAGAAGAAGAAAAAAGAAGAGAAGAAAGAATATAGGAGAAGACTTCCTCTTCTTCTTCTCCCTCTTCTTCTCCTTCTTCCTCGCCTCTCTCATGAATGTCCGACTTTCTCGACC
>NC_041384.1:727163704-727164394 GCF_002162155.2 Triticum dicoccoides
AACCGGGACTAAAGGGGGCATTGGTCACGGTTGGTGCCACGAACCGTGACCAATGCCCCCCTTTAGTCCCGGTTGGAGCCACCAACCGGGACCAATGGCCTTGTGCTGCCCCGCGCCCAAAAGTTTAGTCCCACCTCGCTAGTTGAGAGGGCTCGGGAGTGGTTTATAAGCGTTGCTGCGCCCACCCTCTCAAGCTCCTCTCAAATGCAGGCTTTCGGGCCTAATCTGTCACTGCAATGCCTGTGGGCCTACTGGGCCTGCTGCGGGCCTGAATCCTGGCCCATGGTTGGGTTTCTAGTCGTATTCAGGCCGTGGTGGCCCAGTAGGTGGCATTTTTTTGTTTTTTTGTTGCTTTATTTATTTTCTTTTGTTTTTTGCTTTATTTTTTAATTCTTTATGCTTTTAGTTTTAGAAAAATTATAAACTTTTTGTTAATGCCATTAGTTTTCAAATTTGAAAACACTTTTTTAGTTTTTTAGTTTTCTTTGTTGCTTTATTTATTTTATTTTATGATTAACTTTACTATAAAAATAGTTTTTTCCTGTTTTTTATTTTTTTTTGCATTGTTTATTTTCTTTTGTTTTTTGCTTTAATTTTTAATTCTGTTTGCTTTTAGGTTAGCAAAATTATAAACTTTCTGTTAGTGCCATTAGTTTCAGAAAAATTATAAACTTTCTGTTATTGCCATTA
>NC_041384.1:727164576-727222668 GCF_002162155.2 Triticum dicoccoides
GTGATTAACTTTACTATAAAAATAGTTTTTTCCTTTTTTTTTGATTAGTTTTTTGCATTATTTATTTTCTTTTGTTTTTTTGCTTTAATTTTTAATTATGTTTGCTTTTAGGTTAGCAAAATTATAAACTTTCTGTTAATGCCATTAGTTTTAGAAAAATTATAAACTTTCTGTTAGTGCCATTAGTTTTCAAATTTGAATAGTTAAAATTTGAATTCTTGAAAATTGTTTGAATCACAAGTTTGTGATTAACTTACTAAAAAATGATAATAGATGCGCTTATAGAGAAAATTCAACCTAAATTCCTTGTAAATTTCTATGAATTTCAGAGAAATTCACTATGAATTTAGGTTAAACTTTTCTCTATTAGGGCATCTATTTTCACTTCGAGAGGAGCTCAACATGGCAGAGAGGGAAGGGCTTATAAACCGGTGTGAGCCCCCTTCGGTTGGCGAGGTGGGACTAAACTCTGCCCGCAACGAGGACCAACCCTTTAGTCCCGGTTTGTGGCACAAACCGGGACTAATGGTCATGGGCCAGGGGCGAGGAGCAAAATAATAAACTTTCTGTTAGTGCCATTAGTTTTAGAAAGTTGAAAGTTGAAAGTTGGCATGGGCCAGGGACTAATGGTCATGGTATTATGAGGGCCGAACCATAAGACATGAAAGCATTTCAAATGAACTCTGAAAAACTAGAAAGTTGGGATGGTATCATATATAATTTCACCCACATAGCATGTGCATGTACAAAACGGACAATGGTAGCATGTTCGTGTGTTACAAAGTTGGCATGGTATCATCATAATAGTTGCGGGAGAAAGTCTTCACTTTTTCTTCGCTTGTGTCATTTGCTTATTGCGCCGTAACCATGGATAATCTTCATTGTTTATCAGGATGCTTGGGTCAGCCTTGACATTGAAGGGAGGAATTTCATGAAACTTTTCATAATCTTCAGACATGTCTGTCTTGCCGTCCACTCCCAGGATGTCCCTTTTTCCTGAAAGAACTATGTGGCTCTTTGGCTCATCGTATGATGTATTCGCTTCCTTATCTTTTCTTTTTCTCGGTTTGGTAGACATGTCCTTCACATAGATAACCTGTGCCACATCATTGGCTAGGACGAACGGTTCGTCAGTGTACCCAAGATTTTTCAGATCCACTGTTGTCATTCCGTACTGTGGGTCTACCTGTACCCCGCCGCCTAACAGATTGACCCATTTGCACTTAAACAAAGGGACCTTAAGATCAGGTCTGTAGTCAAGTTCCCATATGTCCACTATGTAACCATAATATGTGTCCTTTCCGCTCTCGGTTGCTGCATCAAAGCGGACACCACTGTTTTGGTTGGTGCTCTTTTGATCTTGGGCGATCGTGTAAAATGTATTCCCATTTATCTTGTATCCTTTGTAAGTCAATACAGTCAAAGATGGTCCCCTGGACAACAAGTACAACTCATCACAAACAGTATTGTCACCTCTGAGACGTGTTTCCAACCAACTGCTGAAAGTCCTGATGTGTTCACATGTAATCCAGTCGTCGCACTGCTCCGGGTGTTTGGAGCGCAGACTGTTCTTGTGTTCATCGACATACGGGGTCACCAAGGTAGAGTTCTGTAGAACTGTGTAGTTTGCTTGAGACCAAGAATATCCGTCCCTACATATTATTGAGTCTCTTCCAAGAGTGCCTTTTCCAGTTAGTCTCCCCTCATACCGCGATTTAGGGAGACCTATCTTCTTAAGGCCAGGAATGAAGTCAACACAAAACCCGATAACATCCTCTGTTTGATGGCCCATGGAGATGCTTCCTTCTGGCCTAGCGAAATTACGGACATATTTCTTTAGGACTCCCATGAACCTCTCAAAGGGGAACATATTGTGTAGAAATACGGGCCCAGGATGACGATCTCGTCGACTAGATGAACTAGGACGCGCGTCATGATATTGAAGAAGGATGGTGGGAACACCATCTCGAAACTGACAAGACACTGCGGCACATCACTCCTTAGCCTTGGTACGATTTCTGGATCGATCACCTTCTGAGAGATTGCATTGAGGAATGCACATAGCTTCACAATGGCTAATCGGACGTTTTCCGGTAGAAGCCCCCTCAATGCAACTGGAAGCAGTTGTGTCATAATCACGTGGCAGTCATGAGACTTTAGGTTCTGAAACTTTTTCTCTGGCATATTTTTTATTCCCTTTATATTCGACGAGAAGCCAGTCGTGACCTTCATACTGAGCAGGCATTCAAAGAAGATTTCTTTCTCTTCTTTCGTAAGAGCGTAGCTGGCAGGACCTTTATACTGCTTCGGAGGCATGCCGTCTTTTTCGTGCAAACGTTGCAGGTCCTCCCGTGCCTCAGGTGTATCTTTTGTCTTCCCATACACGCCCAAGAAGCCTAGCAGGTTCACGCAAAGGTTCTTCGTCACGTGCATCACGTCGATTGAGGAGCGGACCTCTAGGTCTTTCCAGTAGGGTAGGTCCCAAAATATAGATTTCTTCTTCCACATGGGTGCATGTCCCTCAGCGTTATTCTGAACAGCTAGTCCACTGGGACCCTTTCTAAAGATTACGTAGTGTAAATCATTGACCATAGCAAGCACGTGATCACCGGTGCGCATGGCGGGCTTCTTCTGGTGATCTGCCTCGCCTTTGAAATGCTTGCCTTTCTTTCGACATTGATGGTTGGTTGGAAGAAATCGACGATGGCCCAGGTACACATTCTTCCTGCATTTGTCCAGGTATATACTTTCAGTGTCATCTAAACAGTGCGTGCATGCGTGGTATCCTTTGTTTGTCTGTCCTGAAAGGTTACTGAGAGCGGGCCAATCGTTGATGGTCACGAACAGCAACGCCTTAAGGTTAAATTCCTCCCGTCTGTGCTCTTCCCATGTACGTACACCGTTTCCATTCCACAGCTGTAGAAGTTCTTCAACTAATGGCCTTAGGTACACATCAATTTCGTTGCCGGTTTGCTTAGGGCCTTGGATGAGAACTGGCATCATAATGAACTTCCGCTTCATGCACATCCAAGGAGGAAGGTTATACATACATAGAGTCACGGGCCAGGTGCTGTGATTGCTGCTCTGCTCCCCGAAAGGATTAATGCCATCTGCGCTTAAAGCAAACCATACATTCCTTGGGTCCTTTGCAAACTCATCCCAGTACTTTCTCTCGATTTTTCTCCATTGCGACCCGTCAGCGGGTGCTCTCAACTTCCCATCTTTCTTTCGGTTCTCACTGTGCCATCGCATCAACTTGGCATGCTCTTCGTTTCTGAACAGACGTTACAACCATGGTATTATAGGAGCATACCACATCACCTTCGCAGGAACCCTCTTCCTGAGGGGCTCGCCGTCAACATCACCAGGGTCATCTCGTCTGATCTTATACCGCAATGCACCACATACCGGGCATGCGTTCAGATCCTTGTATGCACCGCGGTAGAGGATGCAGTCATTAGGGCATGCATTTATGTTCTCCACCTCCAATCCTAGAGGGCATACGACCTTCTTTGCTGCATATGTACTGTCGGGCAATTCGTTATCCTTTGGAAGCTTCTTCTTCAATATTTTCAGTAGCTTCTCAAATCCTTTGTCAGCCACAGCATTCTCTGCCTTCCACTGCAGCAATTCCAGTACGGTACCGAGCTTTGTGTTGCCATCTTCGCAATTGGGGTATAACCCTTTTTTGTGATCCTCTAACATGCGATCGAACTTCAGCTTCTCCTTTTGACTTTTGCATTGCGTCCTTGCATCGACAATGACCCGGCGGAGATCATCATCATCATGCACATCGTCTGGTTCCTCTTGATCTTCAGCAGCTTCACCCGTTGCAGCATCATTGGGCACATCGTCTGGTTCCTCTTGATCTTCACCAGCTCCCCCCGTTGCAGCATCACCGTATTCAGGGGGCACATAGTTGTCATCGTACTCTTCTTCTTCGCCGTCTTCCGTCATAACCTCTATTTCTCCGTGCCTCGTCCAAACATTATAGTGTGACATGAAACCCTTGTAAAGCAGGTGGGAGTGAAGGATTTTCCGGTTAGAGTAAAACCTCGTATTCCCACATTGAGTGCATGGACAACACATAAAACCATTCTGCTTGTTTGCCTCAGCCGCATCGAGAAACTCATGCACGCCCTTAATGTACTCGCGGGTGTGTCTGTCACCGTACATCCATTGCCGGTTCATCTGCGTGCATTATATATAATTAAGTGTCCAAATTAATAGAAGTTCATCATCACATTAAAACCAAAGTGCATACATAGTTCTCATCTAACAACATATAGCTCTCCAGAGCATCTAATTAATTAAACCATACATTAAAACTATGTAAAACATTTCAATTCAAAAACAAATGCGATCATAATCGCAACCAAGGTAACAATTGATCCAACAGCATAATGATACCAAGCCTCGGTATGAATGACATATTTTCTAATCTTTCTAATCTTCAAGCGCATTGCATCCATCTTGATCTTGTGATCATCGACGACATCCGCAACATGCAACTCCAATATCATCTTCTCCTCCTCAATTTTTTTTTATTTTTTCCTTCAACAAATTGTTTTCTTCTTCAACTAAATTTAACCTCTCGACAATAGGGTCGGTTGGCATTTCCGATTCACATACATCCTACATAAATAAAATCTATGTCACGTTGGTCGGTATAATTTTCATAAACAATAAATGAACCAATAGTTATAAAGATAATATATATACCACATCCGAATCATAGACAGGACGAGGGCCGACGGGGGCGGATACCAAAACCATCGCACTATATAAGATGCAATAATAAAAGTAAGAAAATAATACAAGTATCTGTGTAAACATACAAGTAAGAATATTTTTTCTTTTAGAAAGAAGATAAGAACAAGAGGCTCACCACGGTGGTGCCGGCAATGAGCTCGGCGCGGGTGATCGACGGTGGTGAAGACGGGGTCGGGACGTGACGGACCACTAAACCTAGACAAATATTATGGAAAATGGAGTTTGGAGGTCGAGCTTGGAGAGGAGAAAGCTTAAGTAGTGTGGCTCGGGCATTCTATCGAACACCTTGTGTGCATAGGAGGTGAGCTAGAGCACCACCAAGCCCTCTCCCCATCGGCCAGAGAAAAACAGAGTACTGGGGTGCTCTGCTCGCGAGCGAGGGGTACATATAGGCACCTCATTGGTCCCGGTTGGTGACATGAGCCGGGACTAAAGGGGAGCCTTTGGTCCCGGTTCAAGCCACCAACCGAGACCAATGGTGGTGGGCCAGGAGCGAGGCCCATTGGTCCCGGTTCATCCTACCAACCGGGACCAAAAGGTCCAGATGAACCGGGACCAATGGTCCACGTGGCCCGGCCGGCCTCCTGGGCTCACGAACCGGGACTAATGCCCACATTGGTCCCGGTTCTGGACTGAACCAGGACTAATGGGCTGACCCAGCCTGGACCAAAGCCCTGTTTTCTACTAGTGGGCACGCCCGCATGCACAATCAGCAGTTGGAGATTGAATAACAGTGGGAGAAAAGAGAGTTGGTGGACAAATATTACGGAACGTCCAAGCATCCTAGAAGGCAGACCATTGTATCCTTGAACGAATAAAACTACTTCGTTACCTTTTCCAGACCAAAGCACCAGCGGATCTGGCTCAAAAAGGAGATCACAGCCATGGGACGCAGCGACGGCTATCGTAAAATCTGAGTTGGACCAACAGAATGGCTTCCGATTCAATCAAAGTTCTCAAAGGACCTACTCCATCGTTGCATCAACCAACATGAATTGCAGTATGTTGGGGGCACGTAGGATTGTACAGTTGGAGAGAAGGGAATCACCAAGGCCGTATTGTAGCGTGGTAGTTTATAACCGCATGGGGATCTGACAGGAGGACAACAGGGAGGAGACGTCAATGTTTCCTGGCCCGTAAAGATTTTTTTTATTTGAGATGGCCCATGCAAGAATTGGCTACCGAGGCATGCATGTGGGATTTCTCCAAAAAAAAAAGGCATGCCTGTGAGACAAAAGGCATGGACTCTATATAATTCATCTAACGGTTATAGATAACTTCCATGGAGATCAGATGGACAGTAATTACTTTTTATGAGAATTAACGTGGAGCTTTCGTTGGTGCTTCCGATTAGTAAATATAAGATATAAGATATAAGATATAAGATATAAGATATAAGATGGCAACTCCGCTTCAATTTTGGTTTTCGCCACAAAATTCCCGTGCTTGCAAACTAAATTACGACCCCAGACCACATGACATGTGTGGTAAGCAATTCAAACAATTCAAATTTTTTTACCATCCCAATAATAATATAAATTGCCATAAAAACATTCGCAATAGCGATCTCTCTCAACGAACGTCAGCTAAATAACATTATCCAACATCTTACGTGACACTTTTAAAAAACAACAAAGTGTATGTGCTTTAACTGCAATGATACCAGGTGTTTCATCTAAGAGCAACTCCAATAGGAGGACCCATTTTGTCTGTTTGGGTCATCCGGATAGAAAACTTGGCCCAACGGGGCGATCCAAACGGACGTCCGTGTCCGCCTGCTGTCCGTCCCCGACCCAAACCTGACCCAAATCTGGGAACAAATGGGTACGAAGCGGACGGAAGCGGACGCTCTCGTCCACCGCTGTCGCCCACTCGTGTCCGCCCCTGGTCCCATATGTCAGCCATATGTCAGCGACTGCAACGCCCACAGCAAGGCCACCGGTGCTGGTCTCCACTGCGCGCTCGGCCGCTCCTCCGCACCACAGCAAGGCCACCGGCACAGGTCGCCGACACGCGCTCGGCCGCTCCTCCACGCCGCCGCGAGGCCACCGGAGCAGGCCGCTACGGCGCGCTCGGCCGCTCCTCCACGCCCCAGCGAGGCCACCGGCGCAGGGCTCCTCCGCGCGCTCCTGCTGAGGCTCGAGGCCCAGACGGCGGCGCGAGCAGAGGGTGGCTGCAGTAGAGGCGCGAGCAGAGAAAAATCTCGCGGGGGAGGGGATCCGCGAGGAGGAGAGGAGGGGCGGCGCGAAGGAGAGAGAAGGGGGCGGGCGGCGCGAGGAAGAGAGGAGGGGGCGGGCGGCGCGAGGGAGAGAGTAGGGGGCGGACGGCGCGAAGAGTTTGGGTCGACATGCGTTAGATACATGGCTTGTCCGCCCCATGTTCATTAGACGGACATGTGACCCAAATGGATACGAAACGGACAAAATCGTGTCCGTTTGGATCCTTGCGTTGGAGTTGCTCTAATAGAATTGGTGTCGCATCGCATCAGTGAGATGCAGATACGCATAGATGAATGGAATACAGAGGTGTACCCAGTGATTAGACAGTCTGTGGTGAGCCTGGAGGCGCAGGCGCCAACAGGCAACACACGAAGGTTCTCGGCTGCAATCATGGAGACTTGCCACGCATTGCACCGGCCACCCCACAGCCACAGGACGAGGTTCCATCTTCCAAACCGGACACCGGCACCAGTGCTGTCTCCTAAAAAGAATAAACTAATGCAAAGCTAAACTACACCCCACCCATCCTCGGACGGCATGGCGCTGCATCCTGCATGGTGACCGGCTCGCCGGCGGCGTCACGAAACGGACGTTCTCGAGGACCGGGGACCAGCCCGTCGGGACACGGGCTCACGCTGGGATCACGGGACCCTCGAGCGGAGACGATCGAACGTGGGCAGCAAAAGGACGACGAGACCCCACCCGTGTCCGTCCGGCGCCACGAGCAAGCAATCACGCAACCTTGTCTTGCAAAAGCTCGCACCTACCGCCCTAGGGTTCCCACAGCTCGTACTGACCTATGCTCCTAGTTAGTTGATGGCGTTCACGCGTAGGGTCCGGTCACCCCTTATTTTTCGTCCACGGAAACAATAAACTTCAAATCTCATCTTTTTTCATACTACACACCATGCAACGTAAAGTAAGCTACGTACTGCCTTTTCTGTTTCTAAATATAAGTCTTTTTAAAGATTTCACTATAAACTATATACAAAACAAAATAAGTAAATCTACACCCTAAAATATGTCTGTATATATCCGTATGTAGTTTATAGTGAAATGTCTAAAAAGACTTATATTTAGAAATGGAGGGAGTACATACTACTGGCAGTGTCGGACGGACCGGGCTACTGGTTGTTGGCCACGGCTCGCATCTTCAGTTCCTCATCGAACTCCATGTCCGCGAAGACTTCCTCCAGCTCTGTATCCGCCTCGTGAAGATAGCGGCGGTTTGCCTTGACCTCGAGATCCGACTGGATTGAATCGAGGATACTCCAGGGCTTCCTCCGCTTGGGCTACCTCGAACTTGGCCAACACATCGTCCATGGTGAATCCGGCCGTAGGAAGCACCGGATCCGCCTCGCCGCCCACCACCTCCTCATCCTATATCCTTCATCACCACGCCCGGCGTCGCCTGCTCCGCCTCCTCCTGCTCCGCCTCGTTCTTCTCCAAAGAGTCCGAAGGCAAGCCGATGGCGAAGCGAGTGACGCCCCGTGCGTCGATCTCCGCCAGGATCTTCACCCAGCGCTGCGCAGTGAGCCTCATGTATGCGATGATCCGCTGACGGACCAGCTGCCCGCGGACGCCAAGCTCCGAGCGAATTGGAGTGGACAGCGAGCTTGGAGCTTGGGAGTGGTGACGCGGATGGGAGAGAGAAGGTGGAAATGGAAGTGGCTAGGGTTGAGGCTCACCACCCGACTTAAATAGCCAGATTTGCCCCCTTGAGCGGCGTGCCGGAGCAGCGACATGAATGCGTCCTCATTGGACCGATGGTTTTTGACGCGTGTCCTGCCTATAAGTCCGATGTAACAGACACGTCCAGACGTCCTCATATCCACCCAGATATGAGATGAATATGGGGGATGTCGGTCAGCCCTGGCGTATAGGGCTGGTTTGAGGAGTCTGACTAGATCGTGATTTTGTGCCCGGTCACTGACCGAGCAGTCCATCCGAGCATATAGGCGGCATTTGAGGAGCCCGGTTGTAGGTGCTCTCAGGTTACTTTTGGCTTAAAAACACTGCGCGTCAGAAAAAATGGGTCCTTATTCAATTCATAGTAGAGGACCGGAAACACTGCGTCAAACATGAACGTAAACAAGGTGTCTATTGTATACTGTTACTTTTCTGAATCAAACTTCAAAAGTTTGCCCGAGTTTATAGAAAAAGATATCAAAATATACAACATAGGAATACATTTCATGACTTTCAAAAAAAAAGGAATACATTTCGTGATGTATGTAATGCTATTAATTTTGTATTATGTCATTTTAGTTTCGTTCACATCAGCTAAAAAAATGAAAATAAGTTCTTAGCCAAAATTTATAGATTCATAGTTTATCAGCACAAGCACATTGAAATATTTTTTATGTGTAAAAGAGTTTATTTCAACGCAATAGTGTTACGATTTATTGATACAAGATCTAGAGGAAAATGTGACCCTCGCTGTAACCAACAAGTGGTATTACGAGCCGTGTGACCATAATTAGCAAGACGGTGAAAAACGTTGATTTGTGACCGGGCTATTTTAACTAGAACAAACTCACGCTCCAACATGAGCAACTTAATTTCCTGTAACAAGTGACCATAAGACAATTTGGCGAGGGATGAATTTGACAACGAAGACAGAGCGCCCACCCAGTCAGACTGCATCAAAATAGGGAGATTAGAGCGTTGTATTGCCAAGGCCATTCCCTCTCGCATTGCTAGCATTTCCGCCTCTAGTGCATCATTGTAGAAGAAGAGCACGTGGCAAGCTGCAAAAATAACATCATTGTTGCTGTCACGAAGCACATTGAAATTTATGTCTTGAAAATTGGATGTATTTTTTCACTCTAACCATGTTTCTCCTACATTATTGGCTTGACTCACTTTTTCCCTTCGACTATTTTTATGTCACTTGACTCTCCCAAACTATCATATATGCATTTAACTCCTGATTCATTTCTTAGGAAGTATGAAATTGTGTCAACAAGTTTTCAAATCAAGTTTTTTTTTACAATTTAGCTTAATTGTAAGTTTCCTTTAAAGATAAAAGCATTGCAGCCTAAAAAAAGCACACTATTTTATATACTCTGCCTTCAACAAGTATGTTTTTTTCCATTTTGTTTTTTGGAAAAGTTGTAAGCTATGGTATGTCTTTACATGAACTGGACATGGGTTAGAACCATCATATAGGATAGTTTAGGGGTCCTATTTGAAAGGGAAATTTTTGTTGCCCAAGTGTATGTACACTAGTGGAGAAACAACCTTTAGTCCCGGTTGGGAACGGCCTTTAGTCCCGGTTCACCAACCGGTACTAAAGGGTCGAGACTAATGGCCCCCACCCTTTAGTCCCGGTTGGCCACGCCCCGGGACTAAAGGCCCACCATGTGGCCGCTAGCGCGCGCCGGGGGCTGGGGACCTTTAGTCCCGGTTGGTGACACCAACTGGGACTAATGGTTTAGGAATTTTGAAATAAAAATAATTATGGATAACCACGAAAAAAGCAAGCAATGTGATAATTAACTAGAAAATTAAGTGTTGGATGCCTTAGTCTTATTTTGTCCAAAACACAACAAATAGATATTTTTTGAGGGAAGGCTGTCATGCCTAGATTTATTAATATCGAAACACGTTTACATCGTCTACGAGCTTACTGACCAGACAATCAGGAGGCTCGTCGAACTAACTAAGTCCTATTACAAAAACTAAAGTTTGCTAGTACATGAACCACTTGGTTACATGAACGAGTACAATTCTTAATAATTACCTTCCCAATCACCGATATCCTTGCACTCTGCGAAGATTTCCGTCGCCGAATCCCACCAACTAGTTTATCCAGTGCAAAAGTTAATAACTTGTAGGGAGTCTAATTCCGCCTTCACTCGATTGAATCCAAGAGAATTAGCAAGAGCAATCCCATCTCCATAGTCCTCACTCCTATGGTGATCACATTTGCTGCAAACAGAATAAATTTACACTGGGCTGCTACAAAATTACCTCTCTCATCCCGGAGTATGTAGTCGTAGCTCCTACTCCTTCAGATGAGAAAAACGATGCATCAACATTTAATTTAGTAAAATGAGGGTCTGGCTTACTCCACCTTGTTTCAGGCTTACTTGGTGACCGAGATGATGAGCTCTGATGATTGCTTGCAATTGAAGAAACCGAGAGTGATCATCTCCATGCTGGCGGGACCGACTCATTGTGAGTAATTTGTCTCCGGATCCACCCCAAGTACCATCCTTCTACTGCTATGACTTGCTTGAAATTCAACCTTGTATGTATAGCCAGTTGTTCATCTGGAAGTGAGAGGATGTGTTCGAAGATTTCCAAACCCGATCTATCCATGGGAAGAATTGGTCAACGATCTGGATCACCCCAAGGCGGGTCCATAGGTCTCGCGCATGTGAGCACACGAACAGTAGGTGTTGTATGCCCTCCGCACCCTGGTGACAAATAGGACAAGAACCGTTTGAGCCAATACTCCCTTTAGGTAAGATAGCTCATAGAGGGATAATTCCATGCAAAAGTCTCCATCCAAAATTTAAACTTTTTGTGGAACTTGAAGTTTCCAAAGAGTATTCCAAACTGCCACAGGTGTAGAGACACCAGTTCACTCTATCATGTTTGCATGCACTCGAAAAGTATGTATCTACTGCATATGATAAACATTTCAGAATGAAAGAATTCCTGTTTTATTTGGATGCCATGCTATGAAATCATTGAAGGATTGAAAGTGAATCGGAATTTGCAAAATCCTTCGGAATCTACTGGGCTAAATGTGTTCAAGAATTACTTCCATGTTGATCACCATTTTTCCAAGGTTTTGTTTGGTTTAAAATCTTGTGTTACCAACAAACATTTGAACATAAATATACTCGTTTGTTCTTCAGGCTCAAAATCTTCAAATTATAGCTTGTTTCCATTCTTTGCGTCCTCTGTTACCTTATTTCGATTTGAGTGGGCTGGTGACTTCCATTTTCTTGTCATGTATGTGAACATGCACCTTCTCCCTCCACGCACCAACTTTCCATGCAGACTTGCTTTCTCTGCTCCGCCCAAGTGGTACTTCTCCAAAACCCCACTATGTCACTACAATTCGTGTTCCAATCCTCATCAATCAAGCGTCTATATATTTCCTTCATCATTGGCATCACTTCCCCCTTCCTTTTAATCGATCCACAAGCCATGTCATTGTGTCCGGTGATACCATAGGTAGGCATAGAAATATTCTATCAAGAAACAAAACATTCCTTCTCCTTTTTTTGCCCCTTGATAGCCTCACCAGTACTTCACCATCCTCATTCTCCTTCTCTTATCATCATCTATGAGAATGATTATGCATCTTATCAACATGAACATCTAAGAATATCTAGGCTTGGAGATGTAAAGCCTAACTTTATTTCTCATGTACACTCCAGTAAATAAATCATTTCCAACAACATGAACATATAAGACTTCCTCAATTCGTTTCCCCATTTTTTTCAGCCGACTCCTTGTTCATCATTCCTCCTAGAATGTCGTAAGCTCTGACCTATACATCATGTGATTAAATTTATACACCTCCATGGTTATGTTGATTTAGAATGTTCCATTACCAACAAATATTCATTGAAATGTCGATACACTCCTACATGGTTCTTTGGGCTCTAAATATCAAAACTCAAGTCTTTTACATTCTTTGTATCCATTGTTACCTTATTTTGATTTGAGTGGGCTAGTGACGTACTTTTATTCTACTTTATGTGAGCATGCATCTTCAGAAACATTGTTCCTCATGTACTAACTCTACTAATAGGCTTGCCTTTTCTACTTCCCCCACGGGTCCTTATCCAACACTGTGATTATTGTAGCTCTAGAGAAGGGGGTGAATAGACTACTTAAAATATATATGACACTACAACCTAGAATACACTTACCCAAATTTAGAAAATTTAAACTTATGTAGTGATTGCCTAAAAAAATAACACACATGCAAGTCTACGAATAGTAAAGAGCGGAAGCAAAACTTTCCGAAGTAAGAAGGAGAGGCTAGGAGATTGCAAAAGTGGGGAGAATCAACGATGTTTTACATGGTTCATATAGTTGGTGCTATCCTACTCCGTGTTTTGATGGAGTCTTCAAATCATGAAGGTTATAAGAATATTGAGATCATGGTTACTAAGTAGAATGAGGACAACACCCATAGAGTGTTGTCAGTGTCAAAACCGGCGGATCTCAGGTAGGGGGTCCCGAACTGTGCGTCTAGGAAGATGGTAACAGGAGACAAGGGACACGATGTTTTTACCCAGGCTTGGGCCCTCTCGATGGAGGTAAAACCCTACTCCTGCTTGATTAATATTGATGATATGGGTAGTACAAAAGTAGATCTACCACGAGATCAAGGAGGCTAAACCCTAGAAGCTAGCCTATGGTATGATTATGATTGTTGTTCGTCCTACTGACTAAAACCCTCCGGTTTATATAGACACCGGAGAGGGCTAGGGTTACACAGAGTCGGTTACAATGGTAGGAGATCTACATATCCATATCGCCAAGCTTGCCTTCCACGCCAAGGAAAGTCCCTTCCGGACACGGGACGAAGTCTTCAATCTTGTATCTTCATAGTCCAGGAGTCCGGCCGAAGGTATAGTCCGGCTATCCGGACACCCCCCTAATACAGGACTCCCTCAGTAGCCCATGAACCAGGCTTCAATGACGACGAGTCCGGCGCGCAGATTGTCTTCGGCATTGCAAGGCGGGTTCCTCCTCCAAGTACTTCATAGAAGATTTTGAACACAAAGGTAGTGTCCGGCTCTGCAAAATAAGTTTCCACATATTGCCATAGAGAGAATAATATTTACACAAATCTAATCTGCTGACGTATTCTGTAGCGTGACATCACAGCACGGCCAAGTCTTTATTCGAATCGTTTTACTATCCCACCTCAGCGAGTTTAGCGAGGCGGTTTCCTTTGCACGTCTTGTCAAAGCAGATATCGTGTCCCCTTATTCCGGGATTCTCATCAATACGGGCGTGGGTAACCCAGTCGTACCCGTTGGTATGTTTTCTCGATCAAAGGCGAGTCCCAAACGATCACGGGGAGGGCCCTTGGTATTCAACCTCTTATAAAGAGACCAAGGTCTTACTCCTTTCTTTCAATCTCAAACGAGTTCGCCCTTCGCCTCGAGTTCCAACACCCAAGGCTCCAGATTTCAGGCGCTTCGGACCTTCGACAATGTCCGGTTCCGACCTTCGAGGCCGATGGATGCCCTCCTCTGTCACGGAGGAGGACGTGCTGAAGTTGAGAGAGGCCAGATTCTTGACCGGCGAAATCTGGCATAGGTTGCCTGCTCAAGGGCAGGTCATTCCTACTCCCAAGCCAGGTGAGAGTGTGGTGTTCATGTCTCACTTCCTTCGGGGGCTAGGCTTCCCGACGGATCCCTTCGTGAGGGGGCTCATGTTTTATTATGGGCTGGAATTTCACGACTTAGCTCCGGAGTCCATCCTCCATATTTCCTCATTCATCGTCATGTGTGAAGCCTTCCTCTGTATTACTCCTTACTTCGGACTATGGCTCAAGACCTTCAAAGTAGAGCCGAATATGATCAAGGGACTGCATGCGGAGTGCGGAGGTGCTTTTATAAGCAAGAATGTTGGTGCTCCATGGCCCGAGGGCTCTTTTCAAGAGGAGTCCAGCTTATGGCAACGAGAGTGGTTTTACATCACCGTTCCCAGGGGCACCAAGTGGGTGGCGCCACCTGCCTTTCGCTCGGGTCCCCCACCACAGCTAGGGTCATGGGTCAATAAAGGACTGGACTGGGGGCCATCCAAGGACATGCCCTTGTTGTAGGGCCGCATTCGAGATCTCTTAGAAACAGACATTAGCCTGGTCATGGTGACGCAGGTCATGTTGATCCACCGAGCCTTGCTCGGCAAATGTCGCCCCCTTCGCCTGTGGGAGTTCAATCCGGAGGGACCACGAGCTCTCCAGCATTTCATGGGCGCAACGCCCGTGGAGATGTACAAATTGTTCTTCGGATCACAAGAAATGTGTCCGGACTTGACCGAGGACGCAGGCCTGAGCTGCAATCACCCGGATACTCAAGTAAGTAGCCTTGTGCCCGGACTCGCTATCCGTATATTTATCATAAAATTTCCCCTAAAAGAGTTGTCCTTTAAACATGAGTGGATAGCGAAAGCAAAGCTAATCAGGTGTCCGGCCTGAGCTGCTAGTCAGGATGTTGAGGTTGTGCCTTCGAAGGAAAGCGAGGGAGGGGACAAGGAAGCTACAGCCTCCTCAAAGGAGGTTGTCCGGAAGGGAGGAATCGAAAATTCCTCTCCTCAGGGAAGAAGAGGACCGCCTCTGACGACCCGGAGACCATGGCCTCAAAGTGGGGGAAGAAATCTTTGTCAGAGGGTCCTGCGCCGGGGGATACTTCAGCCGAATTATGCCCTCAAGGGGATCAGCCCTCCACCGAGCCGTAAGTAGAGAGGAGTTTTTCTTTTTAAGAAATGAGAGAAATCCTTGCGTTATATCTGAGAAGAGTAATCTAGGGAGAGAATCTATCTCAGAGGAGCACCGTGCATTGATGGGTACGGTGATTGAGAGGATTTCATCCGCGGAGAGCGGATTGCACGAGGCCGTCAGGAGTTTATTGACTGGTTTTGAGGTACACAAAATAATGTACCCTTTTTGGACAGTTGCACATAAATAAGATGTGCCCTGTGTAGATAGTAGCCCCTGAGACTCTGTGCATTGTCAAAAGTGACAACGCGCAGAGGATCATAATCCCATGTCTAATATGCCGCCTTCATACGTAGGTGGCGAAGTGTCGGGTGGCCAGCCGGACTGATGAATTTGCCGAGCTAAAGCCACAACTTGGCGTGGCAGATGCCGACATCGCGCTTGTCAATAAGCGGCTTGACGAGGCACAAGGTATGTAATTACTCCGGCGGCACCTGGTAAGAGGAGCTTTATGCCAGTATCTTACAATGTGTGCGCTTGATGCAGATGGTGCTGCTGCCATGGAGAATATTTGGGCGGAACTTGCCTGAGCCAAGGAGCAAGCCAGGAAAAGTGATGCGGCTGCCGGAAAGGCAATTGAAGAGCTGAAAGCCTAACAGGCTGCTCACTGCCAAAGCAAGAAGGAAATGGCCGAGATGGATGTGAAGCTGAAGAGCGCTGTTGACCGTTGCAAGCTTCTTAAAAAAGAAGATCAGGCGGAACAGACGGACCTGGAGAAGGCCGTTGCCGATGCCAAGGATGCTCGCTCTACGATGAGAGCTATGAAGGAGGAGCTGCGTCAGGCCGGAGAGATCGTGGCTGGAAAGTCCTTTATGCTGCAGAGGAAGTTCTCTGATCCTAAACATGCTCTGTTAGACCGGATGTGGAGTACGGCGGACACCTATCTGGATTTGGCAGCGAGTGCCGCAGATGCGGCCGAACACTTCCGAGATCAAGAAGATCGCGAAGTGGAAAAGCTCTTTTGGTCGCAGTTCCACAATCCGGAGCGTCCACTGTCATTAGCCGATCATTTGATCGAATGGGCCGAGCTAAATAGGTTGTCCGGACGTGCCATGAAGTATGTCATGAGTCATCTATGGCCAGAGAGGCCAGAGCCGAAAAGTTATTTCAACTTGGTGCAGCAGTTCCTTGGTGCGGCGCCGCATATCAATGCGATGAAGAGGTCAGCGTGCATAGAGGGTGTGCGGATGGCTCTTGCCCGTGTCAAGACATACTGGGCGGAAATGGAGGCCACCGATGTTGCATCCCTAGACTCGGATGGAAGCCGAGTACCTGCCGAGCACTATTTTCAGGAAGTTCTACAAGGCGCTCATTTAATAGAGACGCAGTGCTCGAAGGATACTATATTCGAGTAGCATATATTATTGTAAAACAATATTTTGATAAATTGTAGAAGCGTTTTATACTTGTGCCTGCAAGTATTATAATACCTCCTGTACGGCTGTTTAACATATATGTATATATAATCTGAAAGATGGTAGTCGTTGGCTTCAACCCCCACGCACATAATGCGGGGGTGTTCGCAGAAGGCGCATTTTCACACTTGATCCAACGTCTTGGTCCTACAAAGGAGGTGATAGCGCAGCGAACTAGGCAATCGGACTATGATGCTTTATCACTTTCACTTAGCCATAGGAGTTTGACAGTGAGGCTACTTATATAGCCCCTGGTGGCGCCTGCGCTCGCCCGAACTCGGGGCGCGTATGTGCCTGGCCGGGAAGCGGCCCTTCGTTAATGCGGAGGAATCCTAAAGATTCCGGTAAGTCATCGAGAGGTTGACCAGTCTCACGCTATATCATGACAGTCAGTTTTCGGCTTTCTCTACTGAGGTGCTCGCCTGGCCAAACCGGGGCACAATCGCAGTAGTTCTCCTGGTGCCGCCTTAGCCGATAGAGCGGAACGTAAGGCAGCAAAACACAGGAGCCGGGCAAACCCAACATTTGACCAAAGACATGATTCGGAGCTGATGCATATAAGGCCAAAATCGCGATGCCAAACACTCCCTAAGGTATTCGGTCTTTATGAGGGCGGGCGGGATAACGCCCTTAGTAATAAGCCCCTAGTGTCCAGGTATGCGCAAAACTCTGACGTGGCCACATGCCAAAATGCCAGCCTCCTCCTTGGTTATACCAAGAAACCAGGGGATGTGTATCAACAAGAGGCAATAAAAAAAGGTTTACGTAGGGTCTTAATCTGGAAAGAATCCTTGGAACGGGTCCCTGCTACACGTTTGCGCCTGTGTCTCCGTTGTGCCGTATCCTGGACGGGCGTAGCACGGTGTTCATCTGTAAAAGAGAGGAACTTAGTTGAAGAAAGATCATGCCGAACATGAGTTATACTAAATAAACAAAGTATAAATCGAAATGGGTGAAATTGAGCTTTATTGTCTCTTATTTTATATGCGCGGAGCCCCTAGTACAGGGGTATATGGCTATTAAGCCTTTATCAATTGTATGTTTATGCCGGACTCGTCTAGCCGTGTCTGTGGTCTTGACGACCTGTTTAGGTGCTTTGGCTGGTGAAACCGCTTTATTATGGGGCTGTCAAGGCAGCCACACTGTCTTCCGCGCGGGAGGAACACTCAATGTTTTCCCTTTAATGAGATGATGCCTCGTGGACCGAGCATCTTAAGCGTAAGAGATGCATAATGCGGTATTGTGTTAAAGCAGGCAAAAGCTTTGCGTCCCAACAGTGCTTGATAGCTACTCGAGAATGGGGCGATGTGGAAAGTTAGTTGTTCGCGACGGAAGTTATCGGGGGAGCCGAACATAACTTCTAGCCGGAGAGAACCCATGCAACGGGCATCCGGGCCTGGCGTTACCCCTTGAAAGGAGGTTTTGCTATGGCGAATTTTTGTTGGGTCTATCCCCATGTTGCGGATTGTGTCCTGGTATAACAGGTTTAGACCAATGCCGCCGTCCATCAGGACATTTGTAAAGTGGAGTCCGCCGATTATGGGATCTAATACCAAGGCAGTCTAGCCTGCGTTCTGGATACTTCTAGAGTAATCCTGATGGTCGAAGGTGATTGGTTTTAACAACCATTGGCGAGACTCCTTTGGGATAGGCCGTATGGCGCGTATCTCTGTTGGCGCCATTCTGTTCGTCACGTGAAGTAAGTTTACTGTTTTGACTTCTTGTGGGAAATCCTTTTGTTTCCTGGTGCTCTGCTTGTGGGGTTCGTCGTCGTCCTCACTTGGTGTGACGAGCCCCTTGTGTTTGGCATTGAGTTTGCCGGATTGCTTGAAAACCCAACAATCTCTGTGGGTATGGTTCGCAGGCTTCCCGGGAGTACTGTGTATTTGACATATCTTGTCCAAGATTTTGTTTAAGTTGGATAGCTCGTCCCTGTTATCCTTGAGGGGCGGCTTTCTCTGATTCTGTCGTGAGTTTTTGAATCCGGCGTTGACCGCCGTGCTCTTTGGGCTGTTTCCCTTATTCCGGCGCTGGTCCTTGCTGCGTCGGGGTTTTATGTTTCGATCCCTAACTTCGGATGTACTTGGGTCGCTGGTGCTACATCTTGCCAACCAGCTATCCTCTCCTGCGCAAAAGCGGGTCATGAGGCTTGTTAATGCGACCATTGTTCTTGGATTTTTTTGGCCGAGGTGTCTGGCGAGCCATTCGTCACGAACGTTATGCTTAAAAGCTGCTAGTGCTTCGGCGTCCGGACAGTCGACTATCTGATTCTTTTTAGTAAGAAATATGTTCCAGAATTTCCGGGCTGACTCTCTGGGCTGTTGAGTTATGTGACTGAGATCGTTTGCATCCGGAGGGCGGACATAGTTCCCTTGAAAATTTGCCTGGAAAGCATCCTCAAGCTCTTCCCAACTTCCAATGGTGTTTTCGGGAAGGCTTTTGAGACAATGTCGGGCTGGCCCTTTAAGCTTGAGGGGTAAGTATTTTTTGGCGTGGAGGTCATCTCCTCTGGCCATGTGTATGTGGAGGATATAATCCTCGATCCAGACCCCAGGGTCTGTTGTTCCGTCGTACGCCTCTATGTTTACGGCCTTGAATCCCGCTGGAAACTCATGGTCCAGCACCTCATCGGTGAAACATAGGGGGTGTGCGGCACCCCTGTATTTGGGTGTGCCGTGATGTTCGGATATTTCTTGTGTTGCATTGCTTACTAGAGCTTGCTTTCTTGGCCCGTAGATAGATCTGGCTGGGCCATCTTTTTGATGCGGATCCATTGGTGGATCGCATGCCGGCTTGTGTGCGGCGCCGCTTGCCGCTCCATGCTGGCCATGCGGTCGTCTATCCGACCGGGTGGCTTTCCTATTTTTGACTGCGGGGGCTCTAAGGCCTCCTCGTCAAATTCAGGCAATAGCTTTCGCTTTAGATAGCTTTTTGTGTGGCGACTGCCGCCATATTTGTCTGCGGTGTTGCGTACTTTGCTCCATCTGATTCTGAGTGCATCTTCCACAGTTTTGAGCTTTCGCTTCTGCTTTTTCAGGCTACGCGCAGTGGCGACGAGCCTTTTGTGCAGGTTCTTCTGCTCCATGAGCCTATCCGGCGTAAGGTCGTCTGGACTGTTGTTTTCGCCGGGGACGGGGTGTTCGGTTTGTTTATCCAAGTTGCCCTGTTCGGACGGTTGCTCGAAGGCATGTTCGTCATCCGCCGGCTCGTCCTGCTCTATGGCTGGGTCTGTATGGCTGCTGTCTCTGTCGAGGTGGGGCTTGGAGCGGCGCTTACGTCGCTGCTTTGATTGCTTTTCGAGTGAATGATCCCTCGTTGCATCCCTGTGTTCCTCGTCGTCGCTTCCTTTGGGTGTGTCCACCATGTATACATCATGAGATGAGGTGGCTGTCCAGTGCCTTATAGGCGTTGGTTCATGTTGATCTCCTACATCGTCGTCCATACCGTCGATGTCTTCGGAGTCGAAGTCGAGCACGTCGTTTAAATTATCGACAGTGGCTACGAAGTGGGTGGTGGGTGGGCTTTGAATTTCTTCATCGTCCGCATCCCAACCTTGCTGACCATAGTCCGGCCAGGGCTCTCCTGATAAAGAGAGAGACTTTAGTGAGTTCAGAATATCGCCGAAGGGCGAGTGCTGAAAGATGTCCGCGACGGTGAACTCCATGATCGGCGCCCAATCGGGTTCGATCGGTAGGGGCGCGGAGGGCTCGGAGTCTAGAGAGGAGTCCGGCTCCTTGGAGTCACGGGCTTCACAGAGAATAGGGCTGGTGTTCGGCTCGATCGCCTTAGAGATTGCAACCCCCGAGGTGGTTTCCAACCACCCATCCTCGATTGGCGCAGTTGGCTCCGAATTAAGGGTCGGAGCTGATGCGGGTGCGGCCTCCAGGGCACTATTCGGCGGCAGAGCTAGATCATGCCCATCATGACAGTGCAGCGTGCTCGGCTGCGGCTCGAATGTCGAAGATCAACTCTCCGCGGAGGTCGGTCGTGTAGCTCAAACTTCCAAATCTGACCTGATGGCCAGGGGCGTAGCTTTCGATCTGCTCTAGATGGCCAAGCGAATTGGCCCGTAGTGCAAAGCCGCCAAATACAAAGATCTGTCCAGGGAGAAAAGTCTCACCCTGGATCGCATCATCTTTGATGATCGGAGGAGCCATCGGGCCTAAAAGTGACGACACAGAGGAACTCTCAATGAAAGCACCAATGTCGGTGTCAAAACCGGCGGATCTCGGGTAGGGGGTCCCGAACTGTGTGTCTAGGCAGATGGTAACAGGAGACAAGGGATACGATGTTTCTACCCAGGTTCAGGCCCTCTCAATGGAGGTAAAACCCTACTCCTGCTTGATTAATATTGATGATATGGGTAGTACAAGAGTAGATCTACCACGAGATCAAGGAGGCTAAACCCTAGAAGCTAGCCTATGGTATGATTGTTGTTTGTCCTATGGACTAAAACCCTCTGGTTTATATAGACACCGGAGAGGGCTAGGGTTACACAGAGTCGGTTACAATAGTAGGAGATCTACATATCCGTATCGCCAAGTGTCGGTGTCAATACCGGCGGATCTCGGGTAGGGGGTATCGAACTGTGCGTCTAAGGTGGATGGTAACAGGAGGCAGGGGACACGATGTTTTACCCAGGTTCGGGCCCTCTTGATGGAGGTAAAACCCTACGTCCTGCTTGATTAATATTGATGATATCGGTAGTACAAGAGTAGATCTACCACGAGATCAAGGAGGCTAAACCCTAGAAGCTAGCCCGTGGTATGTTTGTTGTATATGCTATCGACTAGCATGGCCCTGGTTTATATAATGCACCAGAGGCCTAGGTTAACCAGAGTCCTAGCCGAATACGCCGGTGGGGAGAAGTCCTTGTCTTGATCGCCAAGTCTTTGTGGAATCTTCCTTGTATGCAGCAGCTGTCTGAACTGGCCCATGAGTATACGGCCATGGGGGGCCTCGGCCCAATCTAATAGATCGGGAGACGACGTGGTGAGTACCCCCTAGTCCAGGACACCGTCAGTAGCCCCCTGAACCGGTCTTCAAGTTAGGGACGCTCCTCGATTCTTCTGAACTGTTCTTCATCTTCGGTCGTCGGCCTTGAAAACTGGTTCAACAAATCTTCTCATCTTCGATCTTGAGGATCGCCGAAATGCATTCGACGAGTTTATACGCCGGGTATCCGAGGAGCCCCTTTAAGTTTCCGGCCTTTATCAATGCCTTATTATTTTTATGCCACACCTCGGGTTTGAAGTTGTTCCCGGGAGGCAGTGTCCTCTTGCGTCCGAGCTCTAACGCCGGACTGTATTCGAGGTATCTTTTGCAGCCGAGCACCAATGCCGGACCGCTTCCCAGCTCTAACGCCGGAATGTATCCGAGCTCCAAGGCTGGACTATGTATCCGAGCTCCAACGCCGGACTATATCCGAGGTGTCATATCACCTTGGTTAAAAAAAGTTTGAAGGAGTTTAGCCGAGCTTAACGCCGGAAATGCCCTCTATGGAGCCAGCCACTAGCTCCCGAGCTTTATGTGGGACTGCTTCCGAGGTGGTGCACCACCCCGAATGGGCCGATTTTTGTAAATATTTTTTATTGGTGCAATTTATTCTCTGCCGAGATATATAGCCAGTAGCCCTCAAGGTGTGTATCGGTCTAAAACCCGAGATGCACCTGAAGGATGACGTAAGACTGCTGATCCTAGTAGCCGCTGAGACTCAGGTTGATTTGAAAAATCGGCCTGAGGATCAAGTCCAAGCTCGGCAGAATACTTCGGGACACTAAAAGCGGCGTGCTCAGTCTTCGAGACTCAGGTTGGGTGCGGCCGACCAACCTGAGGATCAAAATCTCCTCAGAAACTATATTGCACATAAAATTTTCTGCATTGGACAACCAATGCAGTAGCCACCGAGACACTGGTCGGGTGGCAACACCAGATCAGGGGATCGATGTGCCCCTTTAATATTTGTAAATAATAAGCCCGAAGCCAAATAGCCCCCGAGCCTTAATGCGGGCACGGGTGGCCGAATTAAGGATCAATATCCATAGTAAAATCACAAATTATGTGTAATGACTCTATGTATCCAAGTACTTTACGTCATTAATGCTCAGATCCGCATTGTACAAAACTTTGTTAACCGACCATCGGCTTCCACCTCCTCGGCCAGTAGCCGAGGAGTGTTTGTCCTACTTTATAAAACCTTTATGAGGGCAAAGATTTACAACAAACAAGGCAATCTGGCCATACGGTTTTATAAACAAAGGTACGCAAAGAGTTATATTACTGTTTAACAGAAGAAATGTCTTCCAAAGAAAATAGTCTCGCTATCGGTTCCTTTCTTTGGGTTGTCATGCTAAGCATGATCATTAAACCTCAGCTCTAATGTAAGAGCAAAATATCGAGGATTTATTTTGGGAGGCCAGTTAATAGCCCCCGGTAGTGCTTGGCGACAGTCGGGGTCAAGCCGTAAACACTTCGGCCAATGTTATGAACGGCCCGTCATTTAACATAGTCATCGGATCGCTGACCAGTTTACGCTTATTGTGACAGTCAGTTTTTGGCTTTCTCCACTGAGGTGCTTAACCATGTGAGCTGGAAGCACAATCGCAGTGGTTCTCCCTTTGCATGCCTAGCCGAACAAAACAGAACGTAGGAAGCAAGTGCAGGAGCCGGGCAACCCAACTATTGACCGAAGACACAATTCGAAACAAATGCATATATAGCAATATCTGAGAATGTTTTTACCGAATCCCTAAAGGTGTCCGGTGTTGCACTGGGAGACTAATGCTGGAAAAGCACAAATAGTTTAAAAGTGCCAAAAAGCTTGGAAAACCAAGAAACGTCAGTAAAAACATGACGTCCGAACAATATCAAGTGTTCGGTGCCAATCCGAAAGTTGGTCTGAGAAAAAAGAAGTGCTTCTGTCGTGCTTTAACATGATACATCCTATCTCAAGACTTCGAGCTGGTCAGCCTACGGCTTCAACCTCCTATCTTGCGGCCGGAGTACTTCTTATCAGGCCAGTTTAGCAAACTAAACTCTAGCGGCTTTGATAGAGAAATTAGGCTCCCCGGCTAGTGACCGCACACTCGCGTCGAAAAAAGGAGTGATAAATAATAATAATAAAACTTTGCAATGACTAAGAAGAAGAACACTTATTATAAAACGGCTCAAATAAACTTAAGAGCCCCCAAGTGACTTGAGTAAAAGAATGATTCCATGTACCGAAGTACTTATATCATATCTATGTTCAACCGAATTTTAAACGCGTCTTAACCGACCGTCGGCTTCTCCCTCTTCGGTCAAGGACCGAAAAGTGTTATGTACTCCATCTGTCGAGAATATCGACGGTGTTTCCAATAACCAGGCAATCAGGCCATAAGGCTGTAACAGACAAAGCGCGCTCAGGGAACTTATGCTATATTACCGTGAAGTGTAAGAAGCATCTTCGAAGAAAATAGTACCCCCACCGATACCTTTCTTCGGTGCTCATTGTTATTATGAGACTTGTGCAATAGATTTTTTGTACTCATGAGTTCCGTTGTGTGCCGACCATCATTGAAAACTATAAGAGCGCTAGCTTTCGGCTTCACCCAGTCTGAGGTCCGGCTCGGGCGATCCGATCGTGACAATCGCAGAGGTGCTCCCTTTACTCCCTAGCCGAACAATCGGGAACATAGGGGTAAACACAGGAGCGAGGCAACCCAGCTTGCAAATCGCTTAAGTCAATATGATGCATATTGTGGCGTAATACACGAACAAGGAATGAAGCCGTACAAGTATAATCATATGCAAGTGGAAAAGCTTCATGAAGGAAGCCCCCAAATGAATTGGGTATTTGAATTTATGCGTCACAAACAAAGTTTGGACAAGGAAATTTTTTACAAGCAACTTTTTTCCAAAAAAGTATAATGCTTGGTCGAACCGAACACAAGTTAGAAATTAAAGCTTTGAGCATGAAAGCGACTTAGCTGGTTAATGTGTTCGGTATTGATGACGCAGTCCGAGCTTGATGCGGGGCAAGGTTCCATCCCCCAAGTTGGTCCTGAGGTGGCGGAGCGGAGAGCTCGACACGCCGAAGTGGTGACATAGCACGGTCAATGCAGACCGGCAGAGTGACGCCGAAGTCCCCGGATTATTTTCCTGTGCACAAAAAATAGTGCAAACCGGAGATAATAGTAATAATGATAATTAAAAAAAATGTGGTGAATAAGAAATAATTTATACAAAGTGAGGAATAGAAGAAATATGGCCAGGCGCCAAAGTCAATGTCGATGCAGGGCGTCGGCGTGATGTAGTAAAGGCGTGGCAAAGCCTGAATTCACAAGTCAGTCCGAGCTTCGGATGCGGCGTTCGCCGGACTATGTACGGAAACTGATCGAACCACCACGCGACCGTCATTAATGCGGTCACCATTTGATAGACCTGTGTACATATGATGGACAAACCAGAGTAATAATTCCTTGGGAAAAATGAACCCAAACAAGCAAAAAATACTGGGATTAATAGCACATGGTTTATTTGTTGTAGCAATCCGAAGGAAGGTGATTCCCAAAATTGGGACTCGCTCCGCACACCCATTGCCTGATGGGCGATAAAACGACGCATGGCAATGCTGGTAAAGATTGACTCGCCGAGGCAAAGCCCTCGGCCCAGCTAACGTGACGAAGCTGGTCGGCTAGTGATGCCGAAGTGTCCGGAGTAGGTTGCTGAAGAGATGGCGAAGCCCCCGGTCCAGCAGAGATGTCGAAGCCTCGACGTTAGCCGATGAGTCGAAGCAGGTCGATGTGATGGACACTAGATTGAAGAAGCAATAGTGCGGCCCGGTCGATGCAGGTCGTGACGTGGTTGATGCCGGCTTGATCAAGCGACCGTGCGGTGATGCCGGTATGCCCGCTCCGTGTAATCCGTGGGGCGGCGATGTTGATGATGATTTATCCTTCGCGATGCCGGACTCTTGTTCGGCTTACCGAGATGATGATCCGAAGAAGTTGAGCTCGGCTAAAGTGACGACGTGTCTAGCGCAGGTCGGCAGCCGTGGAGTAATATTGTCGGACTGATTTGACACCAGCATGATGTTGAAGATCATGTTCAAACGATATTAAAGTTAGTGGGATGTGTTCGGGAACGAAACACAATACCCCATACAAAACTTCCTTCAAAAGGGATGTCCGAAATTCTGTTCATAAAAAAACGAACTCGGGTCGGATTCGTTTTCGCGCAAAAAACAGATCTGAAAAGTGATGCACTAATCGGAAGGTTCCCGGAGTTTGGACGGTCGGATCGAGCTAAAATTTTGAGAGGTGGTAGATATAGGAATTCCGCAGCCGACCAACGGTTGGATCTTTCAAAGGACGTCCGAGCTAGAAGCTGGACACCACGGCCTAAACTCATCCAGATTCCCGTCCAGATTTGACAGGGCTCCGGTATATCATAGATTGCCAGAGATTCCTCCATCGGAACTCGACGAAATTTTCCAGGGTTGTTGTAGACACGATTCCGCACAATTCCACCGAAGCGATCGTTAAAGCGATGCTCGAGCAGGCGGTGGCGGCGGATACGCGTTTGCTGTTTGGAAAAATAGCACGGTCGCTTGAGGGCAATGTTGACGTTGAGCCCCTAAGCTCCATAGATGATTCCTCCATGATCTTGATAGAGATCGGAGTTGATGTTTGATGAAGGCCCTCATCCGAACATGGTGATCCGAACACGGGGCGCAATTCTTGGTCGAACCAAGGTGACCAGTCGAGCTGGTGACGAAGATGCCGAAGTCGCAGTTGATCTGCAGGCGAGCCATGGATCCTTTTGTCGATCACACAGCGGAACTCTCAATGAAAGCACCAATGTCGGTGTCAAAACCGGCGGATCTCGGGTAGGGGGTCTCGAACTTTGCGTCTAAGGTGGATGGTAACAGGAGGCAGGGGACACGATGTTTTACCCAGGTTCGGGCCCTCTTGATGGAGGTAAAACCCTACGTCCTGCTTGATTAATATTGATGATATGGATAGTACAAGAGTAGATCTACCACGAGATCAAGGAGGCTAAACCCTAGAAGCTAGCCCGTGGTATGATTGTTGTATATGCTATCGACTAGCCTGGCCCTGGTTTATATAATGCACCAGAGGCCTAGGTTAACAAGAGTCCTAGCCGAATACGCCGGTGGGGAGAAGTCCTTGTCTTGATCGCCAAGTCTTTGTGGAATCTTCCTTGTATGCAGCAGCTGTCCGAACTGGCCCATGAGTATATGGCCATGGGGGGCCTCGGCCCAATCTAATAGATCGGGAGACGATGTGGTGAGTACCCCCTAATTTAGGACACTGTCACCAAGCTTGCCTTCCACGCCAAGGAAAGTCCCTTCCGGACACGGGACGAAGCCTTCAATCTTGTATCTTCATAGTCCAGGAGTCCGGCCGAAGGTATAGTCCGGCTATCCGGACACCCCCTAATCCAGGACTCCCTCAAGGGTCAACAAAGTTTGAATAGCAACCAATATATTACATAGTGGGTTACGACCACAAAGGTCTATCCGCACTCAGAGTAGATCTTCCCAAAGTAGTCGATCTCTAGGCCTAGCCAAACTTCTTGGTTCCTTCACACTTTGAAGGCTCCCAAGCAAACCTAGTCGATCTAAAGGCACACACACCCTTCAAAAGTAATAAGATTGAGGTATCATGGTGATACACCCTAAACGTATCTATGATTTTTGTATTGGGCATGCCTTATTATTATCAAATATGTAAAGTTTTACAGTGTTTTTGGCTTTAGCGAAAAAATAAATATTTTCACTTATGAAAAAGAAATACATATGCAAGTTTCAACTCACAAGGGAGCACGAGGACCCGACAAAAGCATCCATGGAGGCTTACTGTAGGTGCCTCTGCCTAGGCGCCTAAAGCCCCTGAGACACCTAGGCCCACGAGGCTCCCCTCGGTCCACCTTTGTTGCACCTAGCTTATAAATTAGCCCAAAAATCTTTGTCATATTTTTTCGCCTTTGTCATTTCGTGACCTGATACGTCTCCGTCATATCTATAATTTTTGATTGTTCCATGCCAATATTTTACAACTTTCATATACTTTTGGCAACTTTTTATACTATTTTTGGGACTAACATATTGATTCAGTGCCCAGTGCCAGTTCATGTTTGTTGCATGTTTTTTGTTTCGCAGAATATCCATATCAAACGGAGTCCAAACGGAATAAAAACGGATGGAGAATTATTTTGGAATATTTATGATTTTAGGAAGTAAAATCAACGCGAGACGGTGTCCGAGGGGGGCACGAGGTAGGGGGGCGCCCCAGGGTGTCAGGCGCGCCCCTGACCCTCGTGACCACCCCGTAAGGCGGTTGGTGCCCTTATTTCGCCGCAAGAAAGCTAATTTCTGGATAGAGATCGTGTTAAAATTTCAGCCCAATCGGAGTTACGGATCTCCGGGAATATAAGAAACAGTGAAAGGGAACAATCTGAGAACGCAGAAACAGAGAGAGACAGATCCAATCTCGGAGGGGCTCTCGCCCCTCCCGTGCCATCGAGGCCATGGACCAGAGGGGAAACCCTTCTCCCATTTAGGTAGGATGTCAAACAAGAAGAAGAAGGAGGGGGGCTCTCTCCCCCTCGCTTCCGGTGGCACCGGAGTGCCACCGGGGGCCATCATCATCACCGCGATCTACACCAACACCTCCGCCATCTTCACCAACATCTCCATCACCTTCCCCCCTCTATTTACAGCGGTCCACTCTCCCGCAACCCGTTGTACCCTCTACTTGAACATGGTGCTTTATGCTTCATATTATTATCCAATGATGTGTTGCCATCCTATGATGTCTGAGTAGATTTTCGTTGTCCTATCGGTGGTTGATGAATTGCTATGGTTGATTTAATTTGCTTGTGGTTATGTTGCTGTCCTTTGGTGCCCATCATATGATTGCGCGTGTGGATCACACCCTAGGGTTAGTTGTATGTTGATAGGACTATGTATTGGAGGGCAAGAGTGACAGAAGCTTCAACCTAGCATAGAAATTGATGCATACGAGATTGAAGGGGGACCAATATATCTTAAAGCTATGGTTGGGTTTTACCTTAATGAACATTAGTAGTTGCGGATGCTTGCTAATAGTTCCAATCATAAGTGCATAGAATTCCAAGTCAGGGATGACATGCTAGCAGTGGCCTCTCCCACATAATACTTGCTATCGGTCTAGTAAAGTAGTCAATTGCTTAGGGGCAATTTCGCAACTCCTACCACCACTTTTCCACACTCGCTATATTTACTTTATTGTTTCTTTATCTAAACAGCCCCTACTTTTCATTTACGTACTCTTTATTATCTTTCAAACCTATCCAACAACACCTACAAAGTACTTCTAGTTTCATACTTGTTCTAGGTAAAGCGAATGTCAAGTGTGTGTAGAGTTGTATCGGTGGTCGATAGAACTTGAGGGAATATTTGTTCTACCTTTAGCTCCTCGTTGGGTTCGACACTCTTACTTATCGAAAACTGTTGCGATCCCCTATACTTGTGGATTATCAAGACCTTTTTCTGGCGCCATTGCCGGGGAGCAATAGCGTGGGGTGAATATTCTCATGTGTGCTTGTTTGCTTTATCACTAAGTAATTTTTATTTGTTGTTCTTAGTTGTTTTCTATCTTTAGATATGGGTAGGAAACGCAAAATACCAAAAAATTAGTTGTACCTACTGAACGAATGGTTGAAGAACCAATCAAAATTTATCACACTGCTGAAGCTTATTACTTGGATCATCTTCGATCCCTATGTGCTCGTGCTGAAACCCCAACTAGCTTAGTTGAGGGAAAATCCTTAGATGAGCATGCTTGTTATGTGCGACACCGTATATCTGAAAAAGGGAAACTATTATGGGGTCAAATTCAACGTTTGCAATGCTATGCTTGGAATTTATGTGAAATATATGATTTTACTTGTTGTTCTGAAAACCCTAAGAAACACCTTCCCTATCAGTGCGAGTTTAGTGATAATGGAATCGTATCTTAGTATGCTAAGGGTGTTTACAATTACTATGATGTTCAAGAAATTGAAGAATTTGTTGCTTTTAAGGGTGCTTATGAAATTGTTTCTTTGATTGAAAACTATGATGCTACTCTTTACAAATCTGAAATTTTTTCCATACTTAAATATTGCTATGATAATTATGCTTCTAATGCCTATGTTGAACCATATATTGAGTACTTCTCCGCTGTCCAAGAAGAGACTAATATTTTGCAGGAGTCTATGGAAGAAGAAATTAATGAAACTGTGAGCTCATTGGATGAAAAAGATGATGAGGAGAGCGAAGAACAAAACGAGGAAGAGCGGATTGATCACCCGTGCCCACCTTCTAATGAGAGTAACTCTTCAACTCATACATTGTTTAATTCCCCTTCGTGCTTACCGAAGGATGATTGCTATGATGACTGTTATGATCCCTATGATTCTTTTTAAATATCCATTTTTGATGATGCTTGCTATGCTTGTGACCAAGATGCCAATATGAATTATGCTTATGGAGATGAACTTGCTATAGTTCCTTATGTTAAACATGAAATTGTTGGTATTGCACCCACGCATGATAGTCCTATCATCTTTTTGGATTCTCCCGACTACACTATATCGGAGAAGTTTGCACTTATTAAGGATTATATTGATGGGTTGCCCTTTACCGTTGCACATGATGATTTTGATAAATATAATATGCATGTGCTTGCTACTCCTACTTGCAATTATTATGACAGAGGAACTATATCTCCACCTCTCTATGTTTCCAATAAGATAAAATTGCAAGAAACTATTTATACTATGCATTGGCCTTTACTAGGTGTGCATGAATTGTTCTTTTATGACATGCCGATGCATAGGAAGAGAGTTAGACTTCGTCATTACATGATATATGTTGCTTTGTGCTCACTACTAAATTACAAATCATTGTTGATTCAAATTGGCTTTGATATACCTTGGGATCCGGGTGGATCCATTACTTGAGCACTTTATGCCTAGCTTAATAGCTTTAAAGAAAGCGCTGCCAGGGAGACAACCCGGAAGTTTTAGAGAGTCGTTTATTTCTTTTGAGTGCTTTCATGTAGTTTAAAAATAACAAAAATAAAGAGGGGAACCCAAAACCTTTTCAAAAAGGAAAGTGAAAGTGAGAGAGACAAGCATTGTTGAAGTGGGAGCTAGCCTTGGACTTTCTTCATGCTCACGGAAACTTTGTGAATCTTGATTACAGAAACTTTTCAACAAAAATAATTATGCCCTTGTACAATTCCATTGTATTATAAAAATAATGTGCCAAGGTTTGCCTTTAGGATGTTTACATTTGCTTGATGGTTTGTACGGTGCAGGACAGAAACTTTGGCTGTAGTGCGCGATTTGACATTTTTAGCTGGAACGTCAAATGGTTCTGATTCTTTTTGCACTGTCTTCCTATACAAATTTTTTATTTTTACTAATTTTGGTAGAATTTTTCAAGTATCAGAAGTATGGTTAATGTTCAGATTGCTACAGATTGTTCTGTTTTAGACAGATTCTGTTTTTGATGCATAGTTTGCTTGTTTTGATGAAACTATCAATTTATATCAGTGGATTAAGCCATGAAAAAGTTATACTACAGTAGACACAATGCAAAAACAAAATATGAATTGGTTTGCAACAGTACTTATAGTGGTGATTTTCTTTATTATACTAACGGATCTTACTGAGTTTTCTGTTGAAGTTTTGTGTGGATGAAGTGTTCGATGATCGAGAAGGTCTCGATGTGAGAAGAAGGAAGAGAGTCAAGAGCTCAAGCTTGGGGATTCCCAAGGCACCCCAAGTAAATATTCAAGGATACTTAAGCGTCTAAGCTTGGGTATGCTGGGGAGGCATCCCCTCTTTCTTCAACAAGTATCGGTATGTTTTCGGATTCGTTTCGTTCATGCGATATGTGCAAGTCTTGGAGCGTCTTTTGCATTTAGGTTTTTATTTTTCTTTTTATGCACCATGCTGGTATGAGATAGTCCTAGGTTGATTTATAGAATGCTCATTGCACTTCACTTATATCTTTTGAGTATGGCTTTATAGAATGCTTCATGTGCTTCACTTATATCATTTGAAGTCTGGATTGCCTGTTTCTCTTTACATAGACAACCGCCATTTGTAGAATGCTCTTTTGCTTCACTTATAATTGTTAGAGCGTGGGCATATCTTTTGTAGAAAGAATTAAACTCTTTTGCTTCACTTATATCTACTTAGAGAGATGACAGGAATTGGTCATTCACATGGTTAGCCATAAAATCCTGCATAAAACTTGTAGATCACTGAATATGATATGTTCGATTCCTTTCAATAGTTTTGCGATATAAAGATGGTGATATTAGAGACATGCTAGTGAGTAGTTGTGGATTGTAGAAATACTTGTGTTGAAGTTTGTGATTCCCATAGCATGCACGTATGGTGAACCATTATGTGATGAAGTCGGAGCATGATTTATTTATTGATTGTCTTCCTTATGAGTGGCGGTCGGGGATGAGCGATGGTCTTTTCCTACCAATCTATCCCCCTACACTACTAGAAAACAGGCTATAGATGATATAGACACTAATGGCGCATTATACATGCGGTGCGCCACTACTATATAGTAATGGCGCACCTATACATAGTGAGCCATTAGTATCTAAAATAGTAATGGCGCACCTAGTAAAAAGTGCGCCATTACTATGTTTGACCAAGCTTTGACCCACTTCTGAGCATAGTAATGGCGCACTTTTCCCTGATGCGCCATTGCTATTTTTGATACTAATGGCGCACGTTTCCCTGCGGTGCGCCATTGTGGTTTTGTAGGTAAGTGCCGCAGCCTGACCGTCCACCATCTCTCTCCTCTCTCTCTCGCACGGAACCCTGTCCTCTTCTTCCTCACCCCATGCACACACACACACACACACGTCTCTCAGCCTCGCCCCGGCCCCGATCCATGCCGCCTCCCAGTGCTCCCTCCTCTTACTGCGCGATGGCCCTTGCCCTCCTCTCTCTTTGGTCCCCTTCGCGCCTCCTCGCGGCAGTCGCAGCCAAGGAGCCCGAGCTCGGCGGTGACGGATCGGAAGGCAGCGTCGGCGCTGGATCTGGGAGTGGTGGAGCCGCCACCGTCTCCACTCGCCGGGAACTGGCCAGATCCGCCCCACGAGCTTCACAAGTGCCACCCCCTCCACCACTAGCCATGGTGGCCTCCCCCGCCCCGTATCGGCGTGGATCCAGCCGCCATCTCCCGCAGCAACGGCGGCCTCACCCTGCTCCACCCCCGCTCCTCCTCCTCCTCCTCCGCGCCTTCGCCTCGCTCCCCATCCCGGCCGCTGTGAGAGGCGGCCTCGACCCGTCTCCCTCAGGTTCTCTCCGCTCTCACACCCTCCGTGTCTGTCCTCTGGATTCCGTTTCCCGGGGCCTTGCGCGCAGCGACGCACGCCGCGCTTGCTGGACCGGCGACCGATATCGTACATGTGGCTAGCTCGATAGGACGCGGATCCGTTAGTTGGCTTGAATTCGTGGATTATGCCGCTGTTATTCACGGACTGGGACTGGTGTTAAGACATACTGTCAGTGCACTGGCAGTGGCAGTGATGAAGAGCAAGAGCTCTCCGGATGCATGATTTGGAGTGACTCCTACACTAATTCGTAAACCTAGATTCCTGAAATGGCACATATCCTCTCTCTGTCTGTCACCAAACTTGCTCTATCAGTCAAGACTATGCATCCATTTGCCACTTGCTGTCCACATGTTAATTCAGCTCCCGCAATTAATGTTACCAAATGAATATCTTCTCTGTTTCCCCAAACTCGCTTTATCAGTCACGGCCGCATATCGATCTGCCACTTTCCTGCCATAGATTAATTCAGCTCCTTGAAAAAATAAGAATAGGAAAAAAATCAGCATCGATTTGGTCGTCTATTCATTCTTCATAAACTTCACATGCAATTTCTAGCATATGGTGTTCACCCAAGTAATAATCTGCTATTGTTAACCAGGTATCATCGATGAAAAACATGGGTCGTTTTCGCGTACTCTTCTTCAGGATAAGCCTGAGATCACGTATGCTTCGTAATCAAAGCTTTCACTTTCTATTCATGTTCTTCTTGCTAGGGAATATTTGTTGAAACATGCCCCACAATGGTTTTTCCAACAAATTTAGGGAAGAAATGATTCGTGGGTATATGAGCAATTCTGAACTTGAGACTGTTATACAAGACTTTGGGTGGCGCTGTGCTAATGTCTCCAGGATATACAGGTATATGATGTAATACTTTGCTCCCTGTCAATGAGTACGCTCAGAGTTTCTCGAGCATTTTTTGGGATCGTCAATTTGTTTAGCCATGTCATATAGATATTGTTATGATTGGTTAATATCCAACTGTGGTAGGTAGACGATAGAAATAAAATGCATTATTGATCTAAATGGGGTTCAGTAGTTCACAGTTACACTCATTGAGAGGTAATATAACTTAATATCAGTTTAATGTGTATGACTGTAACTTGCGGCGGAGGAGCAGAGGCGGCAGCCCGCACGCAGGGCGGCTGCTCCGGCCAGCCCCTTCGACTTCTCCACCATGATGAACTTGCTGAATGTAACCAAGAGCTTATACTGAATTCTCTGAATGAAGCGTTTACAGTTTCATACTCTGTTTTGTTCTGTTCATTTCCAAATGCGAGTTCTTGGAGGATTTTACATATACTACAGGTTTGAATCGGTTGTTAATTTGGTTGGGTTTCACTAAAGATATTCGCGTCCATTTTAACATATTCGAACTTGCTCAATGTAACCAAGCTCTACTGAAGCATTTTACAGTTTCTGCAAAACTAGAAATACTCTGCTCTGTTCTCTCCATTGTCAAAGTTGAGTTCTTGGGAAGATTTATTTATACAAGCTCGAATTTCCTATGAATTTGTTTCGATTTCATGGGAATTTGTGTGAAAATTAACTTGAATCGTGGATTTTGTTGTGGCGTGGGCGCAGGACCCGAGCATCAAGGAGATGGCGGAGCAGATCGCCAAGGACCCGTCCTTCAGCGAGATGCCCCGTAAATCTACTGTATGATCAATCAAAACATGTTTTGTCCAAAGTCCAAACTTAATGGTAAACAAGAGGCTAATCTTGCTATTTTTGTTTGTTATTTGGTTTGCACTTTCTGTTTCCTTGAACAGTTTATAGTTCATCTAATTTACATTTTTATGTTAACTTTAGCAATTAATTTACCTCAAACAAGGTAATTAATATGATAATTATCCCCTGTGTATACCGCAAGTAAGTAACTTACTGTAATTATGTTAAGAAATTAGAATGTTTGTGACCGACTGTTTAATAAGATGCTCTTTTCACAAGGTGTGATATTGTGGCATATTTACCCTGGAGCTAGCATATATATGGAGCTGACTTTGTTCCTGGAGGTGAGCATATATTGTTGATCTTCTCATGTCAATTGCGGCAGTTCCTTGATTCACAATTTATATAGTGTGGTATAGTGGTTATATCTGGAGGTTTATCCCTGTGAAATAATCACCGCTGCAGCTAATGTGTTATGCATAAGCTCAGTGTGTTTGCTCAATTAGCTACTGCTCAATTAAAATTGGTGACCTTCCATTGATGATAGGTTTAGAAATTATGCATTGAGTATCTGGACCTGACCTGGAGTACTTGGTTAATTCAGTGATCTTTTAACAAAATTTTAACTGAATTATTTTGGGCAATGGAGTACTGAATTTTAACTGAGTAACTTGCACTTGCATATGCACTAGACCACTTGTAAATTCTTTGGCTCCTCTTTAATCTGGTGCAATTACTTAACTGACCGTAATAGCCCTGACACTTGTAAGTAACCATATCATTCAAACATCCAATTAAATCTATTCTACTCCATTTCCTGAGATGAAATTGTGATGATGGGAGTGACATGAAACAGCTTGAACATCTAATTGTGCATGTACTCCATTGTTATATACTGATCCATCTTGTCTTTGCCCCATGTTAACATTCAAATTGTTAATTGCATTCAAAGTGTTAATTGCAGGAGCAGACACAGAGGAGGAATCTGCTACCTCAAAGCAGTTGATCAACGCCGGGAGGGTGGGTACGTGATGTCGGAGGCTGCCGGGAGGGTGGTGACGAGCTACCGAAGAGATGAGTTCTGGCTCTCCTCAATGCCAGGACGAGGCGCTGCTGCCGATCGGACGTGGACTCGATTGATTTTGATTTTAAATATGACGGGTTGTAATGTAAAATGCACTTCAGTTCAAAATTTCCTCCCCTTGCGAGAGGTATTCTTGGACGGAGGGAGTAGAAGATTAGTTATAGGATTTTGTTTTATTTCTGTGCAATTTTCTTTTTATTGGATACTTGTAAAGACATGGTAATATTCTTGCTATAATAAAAATTATGGTTCTATTTCATTTTTTGTTCTTAAATTATTTTTCCTTATAGGTTGTTTTTTGTAAATTTGTATTTTTTTGTTTTCCAAATATACTATTAGTGGCGCATTTCAGCATTTATTGGTGGTGCACCTAGCTTTTTAGCTAGTGGCGCACCTCTAAGGTTACTAGTGGCGCACTTGGCTTTATTACTAGTGGGGCACCTAAGGGTTAGTAATGGCGCACTATTAGGTGCGCCATTACTGTCTGGGATAGTAATGGCGCACCAAATGTGCGCCACTACTAAAACTTACTAATGACGTGCTAGTAATGGCGCACCTAATGTGTGCCATTAGTAACCAAAATAGGTGCGCCATTAGTAACCCGTTTTCCAGTAGTGCTAGGAGCATGCGCGTAGTACTTTGTTTCGATGAATAATAAATTTTTGCAATAAGTATGTGAGTTCTTTATGACTAATGTTGAGTCTATGGATTATACACACTATCACCCTTCCACCACTGCTAGCCTCTCTAGTACTGCGCAACTTTTGCCGGTACCATAAACCCACCATATACCTTCCTTAAAACAGCCACCATACGTACCTATCATGGCATTTCCATAGCCATTCCGAGATATATTGCCATGCAACTTTCATCATCACCATATACATGACTTGAGCATTCATTGTCATATTGCGTTGCATGATCGTAAGATAGCTAGCATGATGTTTTCATGGCTTGTCCGTTTTTTGATGTCATTGCTACGCTAGATCATTGCACATCCCGATACACCGCCGGAGGCATTCATATAGAGTCATATCTTTGTTCTAGATATTGAGTTGTAATATTGAGTTGTAAGTAAATAAAAGTGCGATGATCATCATTATTAGAGCATTGCCCCAGTGAGGAAAGGATGATGGAGACTATGATTCCCCCACAAGTTGAGATGAGGCTCTGGACCTTACAAAAAAATAAAAGAGGGCAAAGAAGCCCAAATAAAAAAGAGGCCAAAGAAGCCCACCAAAAAAAAATGAGAGAAAAAGAGAGAAGGGGCAGTGCTACTATCCTTTTTCCACACTTGTGCTTCAAAGTAACACCATGTTCTTCATATAGAGAGCCTCTTGAGTTATCACTTTCATATACTAGTGGGAATTTTCATTATAGAACTTGGCTTGTATATTCCGATGATGGGCTTCCTCAAATGCCCAAGGTCTTCATGAGCAAGCAGTTGGATGCACACCCACTTAGTTTCAGTTGGAGCTTTCATACACTTATAGTTCTAGTGCATCCGTTGCATGGCAATCCCTACTCACTCACATTGATATCTATTAATGGGCATCTCCATAGCCCGTTGATACGCCTAGTTGATGTGAGACTATCTTCTCCTTTTTGTCTTCTCCACAACCACCATTCTATTTCACCTATAGTGCTATGTCCATGGCTCACGCTCATGTATTGCGTGAAAGTTGAAAAGGTTTGAGAACATCAAAAGTATGAAACAATTGCTTGGCTTGTCATCGGGGTTGTGCATGATTTTGTAGGGATAACTTTCTTTGGCCTTCTTATTTTGAAAAGACATGATTGCTTTATTAGTAGGCTTGAAGTATTATTGTTTTTACGTGAAATGATAGACTATTGCTTTGAATCACTCGTGTCTTAATATTCATGCCATGATTAGATATGTGATCAAGATTATGCTATGTAGCATTCCACATCAAATTTTTTTATCATTTACCTACTCGAGGACGAGCAGGAATTAAGCTTGGGGATGCCGATACGTCTCCGTCGTATCTATAATTTTTTATTTTTTCATGCCAATATTTTACAACTTTCATATACTTTTGGCAACTTTTTATACTATTTTTGGGACTAACATATTGATCCAGTGCCCAGTCCCAGTTCCTCTTTGTTGCATGTTTTTTGTTTCGCAGAATATCCATATCAAACGGAGTCCAAACGGAATAAAAACGGACGGAGAATTATTTTGGAATATTTATGATTTTTGGGAAGTAAAATCAACGTGAGACGGTGTCCGAGGGGGGCACGAGGTAGGGGGGCGCGCCCCAGGGTGTCAGGCGCGCCCCTGACCCTCGTGACCACCCCGTAAGGCAGTTGGTGCCCTTCTTTCGCCGTAAGAAAGCAAATTTCTGGATAGAGATCGTGTCAAAATTTCAGCCCAATTGCAGTTACGGATCTCCGGGAATATAAGAAACGCTGAAAGGGAAGAATCTGAGAACGCAGAAACAGAGAGAGACATATCCAATCTCGGAGGGGCTCTCGCCCCTCCCGTGCCATGGAGGCCATGGACCAGAGGGGAACCCCTTCTCCCATCTAGGGAGGAGGTCAAGGAAGAAGAAGAAGGAGGGGGGCTCTCCCCCCCTCGCTTCCGGTGGCACCGGAGTGCCACCGGGGGCCATCATCATCACCGCGATCTACACCAACACCTCGCCATCTTCACCAACATCTCCATCACCTTCCCCCTCTATCTACAGCGGTCCACTCTCCCGCAACCCGCTGTACCCTCTACTTGAACATGGTGCTTTATGCTTCATATTATTATCCAATGATGTGTTGCCATCGTATGATGTCTGAGTAGATTTTCATTGTCCTATTGGTGGTTGATGAATTGCTATGATTGATTTAATTTGCTTGTGGTTATGTTGTTGTCCTTTGGTGCCCATCATATGATTGCGCGCGTGGATCACACCCTAGGGTTAGTTGTATGTTGATAGGACTATGTATTGGAGGGCAAGAGTGATAGAAGCTTCAACCTAGCATAGAAATTGATGCATACGAGATTGAAGGGTGACCAATATATCTTAAAGCTATGGTTGTGTTTTAACTTAATGAACATTAGTAGTTGCGGATTCTTGCTAATAGTTCCAATCATAAGTGCATAGAATTCCAAGTCAGGGATGACATGCTAGCAGTGGCCTCTCCCACATAATACTTGCTATCGGTCTAGTAAAGTAGTCAATTGCTTAGGGGCAATTTCGCAACTCCTACCACCACTTTTCCACACTCGCTATATTTACTTTATTGTTTCTTTACCTAAACAGCCCCTACTCTTTATTTACGTACTCTTTATTATCTTGCAAACCTATCCAACAACACCTACAAAGTACTTCTAGTTTCATACTTGTTCTAGGTAAAGCGAACGTCAAGTGTGCGTAGAGTTGTATCGGTGGTTGATAGAACTTGAGGGAATATTTGTTCTACCTTTAGCTCCTCGTTGGGTTCGACACTCTTACTTATCGAAAACTGTTGCGATCCCCTATACTTGTGGGTTATCAAGACCCGAAGCGATCTCATCTACAACCTGGTTCTGGTACATTGCTGGAGGGTGAATTCATCGCCTTCTTAATCAACATTGATTCCTTGTCCCTCCAAGATGAGCTTTTAGTAGTTCACGCGAAGGACTATGGGCTCATTGCGGTATCCAAGATATAATCTCTCCTCTAATTCTCAGTACAGTGGGCACGAGAGTTTCCTGTCATTATTGTATTGCATCTCACGTATTCTTAGTGGTGATGATGTTGATCATGTGTTGAATTACTCCTTTATGATCAAAAAATTTAATGCTTATTTTTTGTTTATAAATTCATATTTCCCTCTGATTTTTTCTTCTCTTAGTAAGTTTATATGGGTAATATGCATAGTGAGTTGTGTGCACTAGTTGGGTTTAACCTTGCAAGAAAACTACTATAGTGACAATAAGTGGAAATGGCTTGTAGTGTTATAGCCACTGAGGATAAATGGTTGCATGAGGGCTTTAATGAAACTAAGACGGTGGCTTTGCAACATTTTTTCTACGAATGCAAATGACATGCACATATAGGTTATGTTTTTCTAAACATTTTGATATGCTATTTGCATTTTGCTGATTAAGTGTGAATTTATTATGAAATTTTCAAAGTGAAGGTAAAACGGTCAAAGTGCAAAAGCATAAGAGGAGAAAAATTATCCCTATCACTACAAAAAAAGACACATCCGTGACATTTTGGGCCGAACAATTTTTTTTCTATCATACTTATGACACTTCTATGATGATAATTGTGACAAAACCCGGTATCATCATAGATGTAGTGGGGTCCTACTTCTATGACAAAAAATCATGATAGAAAATGGGCTTTTCGTCCTGGGTGGGCCGGAGAAGCAGCTGCATGACATTCTTTGGACCGTCCATGATGGAAAAAACCGTGGTAGAAGCGAGGGCTAGGAAAATATCGGGGAGTTTTCGGTTATGGTGGGTGGTCGGGGGCTGAGCGATGCGTGTTTTTCTCGTACGTACGCGTGTGTGTGCAAGGCGTTGCGCTCTAACTGAACCCGAGTGAGGCGTTGGGCTCTAACTGAATGCGAGTGATTGCACTGCAAGCTACACGTTACTGAACCTGAGCGATCGATCGATCCCTTGCTGTTAACTGAACCTGAGTGATTCCTTTGCTACTGCTGCTAACTGAAGCCGATCGAACACTACTGCCTCCTTCCCTTGATGAACAGTGAGCGCTGTTGGGGGGTGGATGAACAGTTCCTGGTGGGGGTTGGATGAACAGGACCCCGTGGTAGTAGAGGCCGTTGCCGTTGGATGAACAGGACCCCGATTGATCGAGCAGGTGGATGAACAGGACCCCGTGGAGGGGTGGATGAACAGGACCCGGTGGAGAGCTAGATGAACAGGACGACCCCCTGGAGGGCTAGTTGAACAGTAGCCGGTGGAGGGTTGGATGAATAGTAGCCCGTGGAGGGTGGTTGAATCGGACCCTATGGAGAGGGCTGGTTGAACAGTAGCCGCGGTGGAGGAGCGCACGGTGGAGGCTGGATGAACAGGAGCCCGTGGATGAACAGTCGCAGGTGGAGGCTGGAGGAGGTCGACGGTGGATGAACAGTAGCCCGTGGAGGCAGTCGACGGTGGATGAACAGTAGCCCCGTGGAGGCAGTCGGTGCTGGAGACGAACAGTATCCCGTGGAGTCCCGTTTTGCGGTACGCCACACCCCTCCCGATGAACAGGACCCTCGTTTCGACCGTAGCACTCAAACACAAGTCCGTTTCCTCCATTTTGCGGTACGCCACACACCTCCTGATCAACAGGACTCCGTTTCCTCCATTTTGTGGTACGTCAGACCCCCTCCCGATGAATAGGATCCCGTTTCAACCGTGGCCGGTCGAACACAAGGTCGTTTCCTCCGTTCTGCGGTACGCAAGGCCTCGTTTCCATCGGTTGTTCCGTCCAAGCCGGTTGGCTCCCGATGAACATGACGACGCATTCTGTTTCGACCCAGACGGTTGCCTCCCCATGATCACGACGACGGTGCAGCTTATCCATTCCGACTCAGCCATGTACATGATCCTTGGCCATACATATGCGCGAGTAGGCATTCGAGACCCCACCCGTATGTACGTACGTGACCATATTTTCTTTCTTGCATCCTGACCGATGTACGTACGTGTACATGCTACATGCGCGCCTCTACTACGACACATGCGCGCCTCTACATCGACCAGTATGTACGTAGATGTTCGCGACCAGAATGACAATGCTACGTACGCATCGATCAGGTGGGTCCCGACTGTCAACACTTCCTTGCGTGCAAAGATGTAGATGATGGGTCCCAGCAGTTAGGGGGCTAATCATTTTTTCCTGTAATATGGACGCACTTCCTTGCGTGCGAAGATGTAGCTGGTGGGTCCCAGCAGTCAGGGGAAAACGTTTTTTTGTGAAATACGGTGGCCCGTCCGGTGGGTCCCTGCTGTTAGGTGGAGGAATAATTATTTTGCGCGTAATAAGGAGGCACTTCCTTGCTGCGGCCGTGGACCCAGCTGTCAGCCCCTCCACATACAGTACTCTTCCGATGGAAGTCGGTCATTAACCACATTTACCACGCCGCACCGAGAGCACCAAGGCAGTGGACGACGGCGAGGCCTAGGAAGGGGATGATGCAGAGCCAGGGAAGACACGGTCGTGGATGCCCACACGGAGAGAAGTACGAGGGTTCACTGGTTCGGCTGTGGTGAGAGGCTGCCGTCACTGTGGGGCCTGGCCAGCGAAGGGAGTAGTAGGGGGTGGTGAGGCCTCCGCGGCAGCACAGCCGGCCACGGGAGGCAGGAGCAGGCGGCACGACCGGCGCTGCTTTGGGCGGCTGGAGCAAGAAGACCAGAGGTTGAAAAAGCACTACGGCCGTTGGATGGACATCGTACAATCACTTGAGCTAGAATTGTTCATATTGACTAAGTTGACAAAGCCCTTTGTCCCTGTCAACTTAGTAGGCCCACATGTCAGCCTCCCACTATGCTGGGTCCCAGCTAGCAGGGGGGTATTCATTTTTTTGTGCGTAATAAGGAGACACTTCCTTGCGTGTGAAGATATAACTAGTGGGTCCGACCTGTCAGCAGGGGGAACATTTTTTCGCGAAATATAGAGGCCCTTATGGTGGGTCCCAGATGTCAGGTGGAGGAATCATTATTTTGCGCGTAATAAGGAGGCATTTCCTTGTGTGCGGCCGTAGACCCAACTGTCAGCCTCTCCACGTAAAGTCCACGTCCGATGGATGTCGTTCGTTGGCCATGCTGACCACGACGCGTCGAGAACACCAGGGCAGTGGATGACGGCGAGGCCTAGGAAGGGAACGACATGGGGCCGGGGAAGACACGACAGTGGCTGCCCACGCGGTGGGGAGTACGACGGTTGACTAGTTCGGCTGTTGTCTTCAGAAAATAACAGGAGGTGTGGGTGAGTAGAGGGGTAACCAGGTCAGGGATGCGAGTATGGTGGGGCCGTGAGGCCTGCCCGGCAGCACAGCCGACCACGGGAGGCGGGAGCAGGCGGTTCCACAGGCGCTGGTTTGGGTGGCTGGAGCAGGAAGATCAGAGACTGAAGAAGCACGATTGCCGTTAGATTGACATCTAATGGTCTGACGTTGGTAGAGTCGATTGTTGACTAAGTTTCTTTTTTTGAGAAACCTTGTGTACGCATGAACTTAGTAGGCCCACAAGTCAGCCTCCAAATCTGTGGCAGACAACATAGGGCCCAATTTCTATTTTTTTAATAATTTGCAGCCCATTTGCTAATTCTTCAGTAATTTATTACAACCCATTTTCTGCCCAGGACCACGGTCAAAGAGTTTAACCTTATTTTGCATATTTCGGTGGAGTCCGAACTGTTGTAATCCCGAAATGATAAACTTTTTTGAAGAACTTATTGATTTACCAAAAAAATTGTTTTCTTTTTGTAAGCAAACAAGACGTGTGACAGTTGAGTTAGTTTAAGGAAAAACCAGTGGTAAAAAAATCAGCACTGGGAGGGAAAACAACAACAAAAATAAGGATGTAAATATGAAAAAGGAACTTTATGTATTTTCAATATAATGATATGTGTATATGAACTAGTAAAACTATAGGTAGAGATTAGAAAACGGAAGTAGGACAAGGTGTTTCAAGAGGAAAATAGAACTAGGTTGTGTGTTTGATTCAGTAAAAAACTTCCTGCAGATGCTGTAAGACAAAATATAACTAACGCTGGCGGGGCAGAGGCCAGTAGATAACTGCTGGATCTTTGTGCCCCGTTGTCGTCACGGGCTAGGCCTGTTAAAAACAAAACCAAGCCTAGGTAGTCTACAGCCCAGTTGAAACTTGCTCGACCTGAAAAAACAATATGCTTGCTCAATAATCGAGAGAATTCTGCAAGTACAGACTGATAAATGGGATGCAGCATTTATATTGTTTTTTCATCGTGATAATAAGTGCATGCACTTGTTTTAAAAAAATTGGAGAACTAAGAATTCGAACGGCAGGTGCTTATGCTACCCATCAAATAAAAATTCGTTTCGAAACAAATGGTTCAGCTTTATATCCACGCCTACCCTCGGCATGATGGTTGGAAGCAAATGCCAAGTTCATACCAAAAGATCGTTAACAGCAATACCAACTTGCGGATGACAAGGTAGTACAAGTACCAATACCAAACTAACTTATAATCTTTTTAGTCCTGGCCCTAGTGATCGTCGGATAGAAAATCTTGCAGAGGACCAGCTCCTGCTCCTTCTTTTGCTCTAGGTCCCCGAGGTGGTACTGGTGCATCACCCAGTTGGTCCTCTGCTGGTCGAAGTTCTTTTTTTACGGGAATGGTCGAAGTTCTTGTTGGTGTGTAGCACCAGAATTTTTTGTGGCCCGTCTGCCGACCATTGACCATCACTGGCAAGGTATTGCCGGTCTTGTGCCACATCGCGTGCATGCCGCACTCCGACTATATCTTGCGACACGTCCACGTGCCCCTTTTGAACACCATGGAATTGCGCTGGAAGAAATGCTTGCTTAGGCCACTCAGTGTGATACCTGCAGTATTGTCGAATACCAGTTTTAGTGTACGTAGTTTTCATTTTCATAACATCTTTGGCATGTTCCAGTCACTTGTTTCACCTTTTTACAAACTGTCAAACTGTAATTGCTTCACTAGGTTCACGTCTAAAAAATAGAGCTATAAACAAAGGAATATGTTTGTGCAAATAGATGGCCGATCGGTGTCTTACCTTGAAGTTTCTCAGGATGGGTGTAGCATATGTCGTGCTCGCTGTCGATGGTTGGTATGAACAAATCGATGAGAGGGTGAGATCTCGTGCTGTCAGCACTCACTTTGGCCTCAAGGTGCTTGATCAGCTCCTGATCCGTGGGACCGAACTTGACACCAGCTGGCAGCACTGGCCAATCCTTCTTGAAGTTGCATCGGTTTATTCTAGTTATATGGTACTCAATGTATGATCGATCGACTATTTGAAGTGAGTGATGAAATATTTCGACAGATAAGTGGTAGTACTCCAAATCTGAAGTCCACAATACCCGAACACGCCGCCGAGATTCTTGTGTTACCTCATGTGCAGCGTGCTGTCACGTCAATTCAATGTGAGGACATGATGAATAATTTGACCGACGTATACTAGTACTGCTACTGTACTACTTACTAGTCGTATTTAGTGTCACATTTTAACCATAGGTTTAACTAACAAAATGTCAGTGCATGTCACCGAAAGTTATTCCATTGGAAACTATGCTCAAATACGAATAAAACAATATAATTTTTTATGACATGCATTAACATTTAGTTAGCGAAAATTATGGTCAAAATTTGACACAAATTACGAAGGGGGCCAGTAAACCAGGAGGGAGGTAGTAGTACGAGTAGTGCAATATACGGTATAAAGGACTAGTACAAATTTAGAAATGTGGTAAGAAGTTACAAGGCTGTGCGCCGGACTTTGTAGGCTACATGAGTAATACAAAATATAATTCCTATTGGACAACACTTTCACTAACAAGTACACACTTCAAGCCTAATTGATATATATTGATATATATATATGGCTTCTGCACAGCATCTCCATCATCATTATCAGTACATCCTACGCAGGTGAGTTAGGATGCACTTGACCCCAGAAAGGTATCTATCTTTCAAACCAGAGGAGTGCTTCAAACTGACAACAGTACATAATATCCAACAAAAGAGGGTCATGCTACAGTAGCAGGATACATGGCTCAGTTTAGATATCAGTACAAATCAAGTTGTGCATATTTGCTCTTGGCATGAACCACATCGCCGCATGTCGAGTTTGCAAAAGCCATCCATCGCATGGAAGCTTGATGCTTTTCACACACTAAAGATTATTTGGCAACAAGCTGTGTCGACGAATCTCTGAATATGGTGATTCATGAAACCCATGGTATGATGTGTAAACACAGTTCCCCCTGGCGAATGGAAGTTGCATAGCACGGTAATCATCACCGGTGATATGATCGATGATTGGTTGGATGATCGGATAATTGAGCCCGAGGAACATGGAGTAGTTGCCGAGGCTGTAAATCCGCCTCCAGTTGAATACGCCTGGCCCAACAGAGCTGGGATCTTTCTCGAACATGAAAAAGCCATAGCCATCAATGTCACGAACACCCCATGCATTGTCCTGCATGTGGTTTGATGAAATGGTTTGGTCAATTTGGTACATGGAAATGAGCATCAAATGACCGCCGTCAGCTGAACGAGCGATAAACCACCACCCATCGACTGGTATAATTCAGGTCCTGGAATCATGAAGGCAGCGCATTTGCGTCTGCTGCGACAATTCAAATTGGAGACCAAAAGGACAAAAATAAACAATCATGTTCAGAGTATGTGTGGAATTAAGATTATTATAACAGTGACACATATTATAGACAGAGAATTGCAATGTCGTGGTCATAATCATACCCCAAGTTAAAAAAATAAGCCAATGGCTTTCATATTCTAGCAATATATCATGGTTCAAACATCATGTAACAATGAGAGGACAACAGATATGACAGGGCCTACTCATATTCTACCATAGCACTTACTACAGTTATCATATCAACTCTGAGCAATAACATGCGTTGTTATAAAAATCCTGGAAACGAGAGTAACATATAGCAATCATGAGGTTATACTCATAATATCTATTCTAACAATCATTAGATGCCAATTGTTCTCATATCAACTCTAACAATAACATGTGTGGTCATAAAAATCTAGGAAATGAGAGGAACATATAGCAATGATGTGGTTATAGACATAATATAGGCCTGCTCGGATTCCCTCCTCCTCCACAACTCTGTTCCGAGAGATGGAGGAGTCGCAGTTTAAAATCACATAGTGGGGAAGGAGGCGCTCTACAAATTCTCAGATTTCACAGAGCGGGAGAATTACCGAACAGGCCTATATATATTCTAAATTTGTAACAATGAACAGGCAGTCGTATTCATAAGGTAAAGATGAGATGAGATAGAACAATTACACAACGATAGATTCCACCAGTATAGGAAGCCAATCTGTGCGTCGACCGCGTAAACAATGCCATCATGCACTATAGCATCAGACAAAAATGTTGGCCGAGGGGGATTGACGATGAGCCATAACCATGTATGGCGACCGGATTCCAGATAGACTAATCCCATGTTGAACACGACAATGAGCTTGTAAGCCATGTAGTCTTCTGATGGTGTGGGCACTTCGCAGATTACAACCTTCAGCAAACAGAGGTCAAGCCAAAAGCTCGACGCATCTCGTGCGTAGTAGGCAGGAGTGTCCGGCGGGCCACGAGGTTCGATGGCGACGGTATCCAACGATGGAAGGGTGATCTCTCGCTGGGTGTAGATATCCACGAGACGCCACGGACTACCGGATTGGTGGATGAGGATGATCCAGTTGGCCTTCATGCCCACCCAGTAGTGGTCGCGCATGAAGGATAGGTGGACGGGTAGTGGTAGCATGTCGAGGGGCACCACTGCAACCTCCGTAGGATCATCAAGTCGGTGTCTGGACCACCTGCGAGGATTGGGCATTAGCAAGCAGGGTGTCTTGAAAAGAGCCGGTCGGTTGCAGACGAGTAGACGATACAAAGACACCGAGCATGCGGCCAGACGGACGGTGATGAGCAGGTCCATACGATTACAGATCTGCTCCAAGAGAACATTGGGGAGGGAATTCCAATCGCGGCTCTGCGTGTCAGTCGCTTCTGCCATAAGGTTTTTTTAGGGCGTTGAGTGACTGGGGTTTTCAGTGCCTGCGAGCCAGCGGGGAAGTTGATTCGGGCGGGCGAGCGAAGAAGATGGCGTGTGTGGCCGAGCAGTGAGCGGGGGGCAATGGTGTGCGGCCGATGATGGGGAAGAGAGGAGTAAGAAGAAGAGAGGAGGAAGAAGAGTGAAAGACGGGGAAGAAAGTGCATTAAATCTCAATTCTACTAGTACTACTACCAGGATATACCGTCCTTCGGAGTGTAAATAGTTACGCCGATGACATGTGGGTCTACCTCAAGAGGGCCCATATGTTAGTTAATGGAGGAGATAGGTGCATAGTCGTATTTGCGGAAGCGTGATCCACCGGCAAACATGATGACTGTACTGGGTAAGGCTGATTAGTAACACCAACATGCTGGTTCAGCTTATTAATTAAGTGTACCATCTGTAGCAACGTGTATTGTCACTTCACTGTGAAGACTAGTTGAATAGTTCTCTCTGGCCGAGATGGGGGATAATGGATTGCGAAGACTTCCTATCTACAATATCCCTATGCATGTACACTCAGGCCCCTCCCAATGCTCTGCCTTGTACATGTGCTAAGGCTGTCATGTAGGCAAAAAGTCTGATGTGGCAAGGTAATTAAGAGGAGAGAGATAAGTGTGGTGACCCCAGTACTAAGCACGAGAACCTAGACAAAAGACTTAAATGGAAGAATCCCACCAATGCATGAAGAACTTTAGTTACAAAATCATTAAATAAAGGATGCTTAGCACCAAAAAGTTAAGCACCTATGCATTGGGAGCTTTAGTTGCTAAAGTTTTTAATGTGCTTAGCACCCCATGTAAGCACTGATGCATTGGAAGTAGCCTCATCCTGTCCAACAAGATGAAACATTGGCCAAGGCACCCGGCACCAATAATGTAGGAGTACTAGTACTACCTCCTTTCCAGTTTATAAGGCTCAATTCAAAAATCTCATCAACCAAGGTAGATGATGAGTGGTGGAATAATTTTCTTAGTTTGCAAAAGCACTCAATTAATGCACTCGTTTTCCTCAAAAAATTATGTTTACCAATGCATTAATTTTGTGTCAAACTTTGACCATCTACTCCCTCCATCCAGGTGAATAAGTCATCTTTGGTTGTGCACCGTGACCAAGGAGGGAAAAACAAGAGAACATAATGTTTATTTGCTACTCCCTCCGTTCCTAAATATTGTATTTTTAGACATTCAAATGGAATACAACATACGGATGTATGTAGACATATTTTAGAGTGTAGATTCACTCATTTTACTCCATACGTAGTCACTTGTTGAAATCCCTTGAAAGACAAATACTTCGTATTTGGGAACAGAGGGAGGCTTTGACTCCGTATTTGGTAACAGAGGGAGTATCACCATATGGAGGGAACATAGGAAGCTTGAAATATGAACATGTCAATGGGAGGGAGTAAAAGCCTCATGCATACATGCATGCAACATGCAACACTCATACGTACACAAAGACGCACGCAACACTCACGCACCCATGCGGCACACATCACACTACGCAACACACACGCTCACGCTCAAGTGATCAACCTACTCCCTACGTCCGTGAAAGACTGTATATTTAGAGATTTACACATTGACCAGGGAATAATTAATGCCGAAAAGTAGTAGACTTATGTGTGCATGCGACCATTGAGAGAAGAAGATTAAATGAAGGTTGTTGCATGTTGTAATTAAGGATAGACATGTAGCCTATAGCTAGAGCACAAGTTGGTGCGTTAGTTAATCAATATCGATTTTAGATTAAAGGCTAAATGCATTGGAAGTGTAGATGTATACTCTTTGTTGTTTAGCCGATATACACTCTTTGTTGGAAGACCGAGGGAGTACACATGCATGCATTCATATATACAGCCAGGGTGGTTCGTGCGCAAGGGTTGGACTCCTGTTGCGCATGCGTAAAGTTTTGTTTAACTGATTTCTTTGCTCTGCCAACTGACAGGTGGGACCCAGAAACCAGATGATAATTTAACCAGTCAACAAAGTGCCACGTCGAGTATGTGGTCGGTCAGTAAGGTGCAATACGGTGCTCTACGATGAGCTAGTGATCGTATAATCACCGCAAAACTATATATAGTGACCATAAAGAGCATATTGTTACATACGTTGACTGCCAGTGTATTTTTCTTGTTTCATATTAAGACATATTAACTGAAAAGACTAGTACTAGTACTACTTTGATGTTTCCTGTCAACTCGCCGAACGAGGAGAAGCTTTCTTACTACGCGTCTCCCTCGCCCACGCGCGTGGTGGCTCGTATGACAAGGAGAGGGTTTTGACTACAACGCTCTCTCCCTCTCCCTCGCCCTCGCGGTGGACGTGCAGCAGTTCAATCGGTGTCAGATTGCCAGAAGCATATTGTACTGTAGTATCATCACTGCTGGACCTTACGAAGAGGCGAAGAGCCAAGTACACGGTTCACACGAGTACGAACTGTTGAACCTCCCGAAGAGGCAAAGAGCCAAGCGTAAGGTTTTATAGGAGTTGTCGTCCTAGTAGGAGTATTACAACTATAGCGAACGATGCTACTATATGATGCCACCACGTCACCTATATCCAAAGTTGTGCCACCTTTTTTTCTCAAAGAGCATGTTGGAGCCCGTGCAACAACCAGACAAGTTGCACGTACACATAACACATTTACTATAATAAATTCTAAAGGAAAAATGCCAGTATGCCACACAAGTTCATCTCCAATTCATGTGATAAATTTGTGCACGACTAGTCTACATATATTCACAGCACTACCGTTCACAATTTACCATACTCCACTTACACGTTATAGATGGGCTACATGTCCTCCTCCAGGTTCCAGTCACAGGTGTTCTTCATGGATGGCTGATAACCCACAAGTATAGGGGATCAATTGTAGCCTCTTTCAGTAAGTAAGAGTGTCAAACCCAACGAGGAGCTAAAGGTAGAACAAATATTCCCTCAAGTTCTATAGACCAACGATACAACTCTACGCACGCTTAACGTTCGCTTTACCTAGAACAATAAGTACTTTGTAGGTGTAACAGGATAGGTTTGCAAGAATATAAAGAGCACGTAAATAAAAACTAGGGGTGTTTTAGGTAAAGAAGCAATAAATTTAGTATATCGAGTGTGGAAAAGTGGTGGTTCGAGTTGCGAAATTGTCCCTAAGCAATTGACTACTTTACTAGACCAATAGCAAGTTTTATGTGGGAGAGGCCACTGCTAGCATGTCATCCCTGACCTGGAATTCTATGCACTTATGATTGGAACTATTAGCAAGCATCTACGACTACTAACATTCATTAAGGTAAAACCCAACCATAGCATTAAGATATATTGGTCGCCCTTCAATCCCGTATGCATCAATTTCTATGCTAGGTTGAAGCTTCTGTCACTCTTGCCCTCCAATACATAGTCCTATCAACTTACAACTAACCCTATGGTGTGATCCACGCGCGCGCTCATATGATGGACACCAAAGGAGAGCAACATAACCACAAGAAAATTAAACCAATCATAGCAATTCACCAATTACCAACAGGACAACAAAAATCAACTCAGACATCATAGGATGGCAACACATCATTGGATAATAATATGAAGTATAAAGCACCATGTTCAAGTAGATGGTACATCGGGTTGCGAGAGAGTGGACCGCTTTAGATAGATGGGGGAATGTGATGAAGATGTTGGTGAAGATGACAGAGGTGTTGGTGTAGATTGCGGTGACGATGATGGCCCCGGCGGCGCTCCGGCGCCACCGGAAGAGAGGGGAGAGCCCCCCTTCTTCTTCCTCTTCCTTGACCTTCTCCCTAGATGGGAGAAGGGTTTCCCCTCTGGTCCTTGGCTTACATAGGATGGGAGGGGCGAGAGCCCCTCCGAGATTGGATCTCTCTCTCTCTCTCTCTCTCTCTCTCTCTCTCTCTCTCTCTCTATGTCTGTCTCTGTCTCTCCATTTCTGTGCTCCAGATTATGGCCTTTCACCGTTTCTTATATTCCCGGAGATCCGTAACTCCGATTGGGCCGAAATTTTAACACGATTTGTATCCGGATATTGGCATTCTTGTGGTGAAAGAATGGCACTAACCACCTTACGGGGTGGCCACGAGGATCAGGGGCGCGCCCCCCTGCCTCGTGGCCCCCCTGGCATCATCTCGCGTTGATTCTTCTTCCCAAAAATCACATATATTCCAAAAAATCTCCGTAAGTTTTTATCCCATTTGGACTCTATTTGATATGGATTTTCTGCGAAACAAAAAACATGCAACAAACAGGAACTGGCACTGGGCACTGTATCAATATGTTAGTCCCAAAAATAGTATAAAAAGTTCCCAAAAGTATATGAAAGTTGTATAATATTGGCATGGAACAATCAAAAATTATAGATACGATGGAGACGTATCAATGGCACGATCCATAGCAGTGGGCAACGGGAATCATTCTCGCAGCTTTCTAGTCCGGTCCCACACGATGGAGACTCATCCAAGCTGAGGCGGCATAAATCAGTGATAGCATAACCCGAGTGACCTCCTACCTCCGGCCCGTCCACCTAGTCATCCTTGGCCATGGGATGCAGCTACCGCCGCCGGCAGAAGGCGAGGTTAAAACCATCGGCGGTGCACAGCCCATCTTGCGGCAGCCCGGATGCCAGCTTCGTCCGGCGCCCGCTGCCACGCTAAGGCCAGCCATCTGTATCGAGCAAGGGCCAGCGCGGTGGCTTGCTCGCGTGTGAGTCACGCTTGGGCTAGCCTGCCAACCCATGTGGAGCCCAGCACGGTGTCCGGCCCATCCGACGAAGCGGCGGCCAACTCCCTCATCACCGGCGCCATCAACGAACATGCATCGATACTGTTTGAAGTAATGTTTAGGAAAAATAATGATTTGAGGGGGAATATAACAGGATAGAAGGTCATATGTGGGTCCCTCGTGTCAACAGTCAAATAAAATGTGTTGGTTTAAGTTGCTGCGTCAGCACGGACGTGTGGGCCAACCCTATCATAAACTGGTTTAAATGAGCCTAATCGACACTAGGTAGTAGTTTTTGGCACGGATTAAGAAATTTTGGGTATGTTTTTGCTATTTTTTGTGCAATAGTTTCTTCCTAGGGTTGGTTGAAAGTGGTAGTTTTTTTAAATACTCTACATATTGTAAGTAGGAGTGAAAGTTAAGCTTTGGAAGCCAATAAGCAAGGCTACTTACATAGTGCCTATGTGTACGTGATTGATAGTAAATATCGACCATGAGTGACTAATATCTTGATGGAAAACTCAAAACTATGGAAATACTAGCATTTTTTTGGAATGGCTGGAAATACTATCAATGTTCACGTGCGTTGCAACGGATCATAATTAGAATAATACTTATTCACAAACTTGATACAAAACACTCTAATTTTGATATACATATATCACTAGAGATATATTATGTTTCAATCAGAAAATATTCCTTGGGCTGTTTTGGTGAGGTGAGGGAGGGGTGTGGTTGGTTTTAAGATACTAATTATGGGTTTTTCCACAGATTGGTAGAGAAGTAGTGGGATGTTGGTGAGAAAAGGCAACTAACTTACCTCACAGTCGTTAGATGTAGATCTAATGGTCAGAAATGACGGATGGCACACACACCATCATCACCAACTTAGTCTTCTATAGGAGTACTAGCAAGATGTCCGTGCATTGCACGGAACATCAAGATGCATATTTTTATAAAACACTTGTTGTGATTGACCCATGCAGGAGTAATCCCATGTGTAAAAACTAATGATATCTCGAGAAAGAGGATAAAGGTGAAGAGGAGTGGGGCGTGGTGGTGATTGGTGGTCGGACTGAGCGGAGGCAAGGGGATGGACGACGCCGGCAGCGGCCACCAGGCCAGTTTGTTCCAAAGGCTTCCTTTTTTAATTGCTCAACAATGAGGTTGTTGGAGATAAGGATGAACGAGGGAAGGACTTGTCTGCAAATGTGGAGAGAGGTGCGGGTATCTTTTAGTTTAATTTCCATCCGTCAGATATAGATCGGATGGTCTATTGCAAGATGGCACGCATACCATCATCACCAACTCGGTTTTTTTATAAGAGAAGAAATATAAGTATCACTACAAGAAATATGTCAACTTGTGACCAGCACTATTGGTCACTGAATGGTCACTGTTTTCAATTTGTGACCTTTTTGTGACCAAAAACATAAGGTCAAAAGCTGGCAGTCGTAAACTGACTATAGCGACCTTTCTTCTAGAATGGTCGTAGACGTTTATGACCAAAATACGTCTACTGGGGCGTTTTGGTCACTAGCAACCTCCCCAGGCCACGTAGGCATCCAGCGTGGCAATCTGATGTGGCACAAGATTCAGCCCGGTCCAATTCGATTTTCTACATGGGCCTAGCCCAACAATTGGGCCTTTTCAATGTATTTTTTCTGTGATTTTATTAGCTACATGGGTCTGGCCCAACAATTCAGCCTTTGATTTCTTTGCATGGCCCTTTTAACAGCAGGTTTTCTTTTGAGCTTTGTTTGGGCCATTATATTTTAGAGCTGGTCCCACCAATCAAATGGGTGCCACTTGTCATCATCTCACACATTGGGCCCACTTGACAGAAATTTCAAAATTGCTCAAATTATTTTCATAAATGGGTCCCATAAGTCAGGTATCCATTCCACAAACCAGATTCAATGCCAATATATTTTCCAGTACAGAAATGCATTTCAAGTAAACAATATTATTCTAAGAATATGTACATAACTCCCAGCATTTGAATAACAATTAGCAAGGACATATACATCAAATTCTCAGCAAAATCAGGAGTACATCCAAATTCCAAGGGCAACATTACAACAAAGTCCTACATCTCCCTAGGAGCAGGAGGGATAAGAGAGCATGCATGCATGCCTAGATCCTGCATGCCTTGCTTCTTCCAACTTCGTCCGAGAGCTCACGTCAAAACATGAATGAAGGCAATCATCTGCATGTTATAAAACAAAATGGTTATGAACAAAATGTATGAACTAAAAGGAGCAAGCTATTTTGTATTTGAGAAACTGAAAAATGCACGAACAATTTTTCAGAAGATAACTGAACTTTTGTGCATGCATTTAGACAGGAAAACAAGGGCTTGTAGTATACACATTAATTAGAACAGGATCGCAAGACACAAATATAAGCTAGAATTGACAAGTACACATTAATTTTAACATAGCATCACTAGCTCTCTTGTTGTCTGCATATTAAACCATATTGGAAAATGCTCAGGAGTGGGATTTTTGTTGGAAGGGACTTACGGTGGCCACCGACTTGTTCTTGGGGTTCTTCTGCTTGAACTCCACACGGAACTCGCCCCTGACAATAACCAACCAACAAACAACAAGTTTAGAACAACGACCGCCCGGAAACCACGGGGAAACAGGAAGGTGGTAAACATAAGGGCATGTGAAACTAATAATTAACATCACAGGAGAGAAAACATAGATTGACTATATAAGAACAGTATATTCCTTAGCAAAAGATGCCGCTAGGACCTATACAGATTGACTGAACAGTATATTCCAACGCAAACACATGACAACAAAATCCTCTTCAATTTAACATGAGATATATAATACGTAAGTCATATCTAGCAACCTGTATAGACTCTGGACATGATAAGTTGCACCAAGATTTAGCAAGGTGCGTACCTCCAAGTGGATGAGCCATTTCCGAGACCCACTCCCTGACCCTCTCCGCAGATGCTCCCATCGAAGCATACTGCATCATAGCAAGCACAAAAATTCAGAAAACTACAGCTGGTGTAAAGATGGACCAAACTATAGTTTAAGTAAAACTATAAGAACACAAAATAAAACTACAGTTTCGGTAAAACTATAAATTAGTTTAGATTGTGAGAGCATACATGGAAAGTCAGCACCATCAGCAGTAACCATTAACAAAAGAAAATAAATTATGTCGAGGCTGGAAATAACATCTCTGGAGTAGTTTTAATTGAAAAAATCTATAGAATACTCCAGTAATTAGAGTACACAGCTAAGATGCTGGAAAGAACATCACACATGCAGGACAAACTACTCCATCTCTGCACTACAGGCCGGAAAAACTACAGGAGTATACAGCTACTCATACAGGAGTACTATGGGCAAGACAAATACAGGAGTAAGATGTTGATCATGCTGGAAAGAACATAACTACTCCAGGTACTACATGAGTACAGGAAAGAACACTACAGGCACCAAAAAATGCATCCATCTCGCTTACAGTATTACAGGAATGAACACTAAAGCGAGCTCACAAGCCTCACACACAGTAAGTCTTTCCTGTCACAACCAAATTATAGGAAAAATGCATCCATCTCACTTACATATCAAATACAGTTAGTCTTGCTTGGCACCACAAGCACCACCGTCGGTGTCGGCCTGCAAGCACAGCATAGGATTGGAACTCTGAATTGAACGACAACTAAAGCAAACCAATCGATCATCGACAGTAAAACTCTAAAGAAATGTTGATCCTTTTTTCTACTGCTGTTGCTTGGTTGTTACTGAATAGATGTTGACAACTAAAGAGCTTCGATGGGACACAGAACCTTGAGGCCCTGTTATGGTGTTGTGTGTGATGAAGATTTTATAGGGTTTCTTTTAGTGGATAACTTAATTTTAGACTGACACATCCAGCTAATGTAAGTGTGGGTAACCAGAAAAATTGAAAGGGGGGTAGCCACACGGGTTTAGTACCTTGGGAGAGGGAGCACCAGTAGGTGGAGTCAACAGCGATGCAGGACTGGAGGCGCGCTGACGCGACCGCGGTGTGCAGGGGCAACAGTGTCTTGAACGGATTCCTTCAAAGGCAGGCAACCTGCAAACAAATAATTAAGTAGACCAAGACATGTTCATTTCAGAATCGGAATTCACATGATGGAACACAGAGCCAATGTTTGTCATTTGTTGGAAAATGCACAATGAAGGTAGTGACTGGTAATTACCGGAAATTCCAGATTGAGGTGGTGGTGGGATGAGATCCTAGACTCCACATTAGTCCAACTTATGGCAATTATGTCCGACACGTTCTTTTATAATGTTGAATTACTCAGGACTAGAAGCATTTTATTTCATGATATTTCCAGAGAAGCCAGGTCGGCTACTACCAGTTTGAGATTAGTCCATTGGTCATTCCTAATTGTGTTTTGTGGATTGCACCTGCGACTGCCATCACTAGCTTGGAAGCAATACGCACAACACTGGTAGGATAGGAATCATCCTGGTTGTGTGTTAACAAATCACCTGCAATGCTGGAGCAGCGCCGGGTCGAGCCGGTCCTTGTGGTTGGTGGTGAAGATGAGGATCCGCTCATGGCCACTGCTGGACCAGAGGCTGTCCACCATATTGATCAGTCCGAACAGAGTGACCTCGCAAGGAAACGCACATCTTACTTGGTAAGTGACAATCAATTTGCAAACCACAGGAAATGAATAATAGCTCTGGTAAGGCAACTGCTCTGGTTGGAAAGATCAGATAAATAGGGTGAGTTCTTAGATTCAGACTATCACTGGTAGTGTAATTTTCTACTACATAGACATCTACTGAACCAATGGTGAATAATAGCTTATTGTAGGCAAAATCATTTGGATAACAGTAACTTGTTCAGATAGCCGGAATCAATTAAGCTGCTTAGGCATCTGTGTACGTGATTGTCTTGCAAAGAATCGATCAAAATCACAAGCAACAGACTGGGGCTTGATGCCACTAACTACTAAGAACTACAGCAACTTCCAAGAACTACAGCATCAGATCTGACACTCTGTAAAAATGGGAAGAATGGAAGTATACCTTGCTCTTGGTGACGTTGATGGCGTGGAACAGGAGAGTGCCGGACTCCTGCATCTGCTTGACGCCAGTGGTGGTCTCCTCGGAGACGCCGACGAGCCTCTCCTCCATCTTGCGGTACTTGTGCGGATGATGGCAAGCAAGACGGGGTTGTCAGTGGACTCCGGGTGGGCGACTTTGTCGGACTCCTCGGCGGCCTTGACGCCATGGAGGATGAGCAGCGGGGCGTCGTCGAGGATGAGGTCGGGGCCGCTCCGACGCCCCAATCGAGGCAGCGCTCGGTGCACCACCAGCACTCCTCGAGTGCCGTGGCTAGGATTCTGGGCACGCGCGAGGAAGGAGAGAAGGTTGGAGGGTGCTGTGGCGGTGGGAGGAGGCGCCTCCTCCTCCTTTGCCGACGGATCTAGAGGACACGGCCAGCCTAGGTCGAGCCATTCTGGAGGGGAGGGGAGGGGAGGAGCAGATGGTGGGGGGAGCC
>NC_041384.1:727223072-727229618 GCF_002162155.2 Triticum dicoccoides
GGCGGCGGAGTGGAGGTGGCGCCGGCGGCGGAGTGGATGCGGTCGCCAGCGGCTGGTTCATGGGGATCCAGATCGTGGGGGACGGCGGCGGCGCGTCGGTAACGAGGTGAGGGTGTGTGGTGGGCTGGTTGGTTCGGTTGGTGGTGAGGGAAGGGGAGGGGCGAGAGGAGGGGGCGTGGAGGAGGCCATGAATGACGGCGAGCTCCGCTGGAGGGAGGTGGCGGCGGAGATGGATCTGGAAGGGAGGAGGCGAGCTCTCTCCATCGGGCGAGACAGCGAGGAGACGGGGGATCTTGAATGGGATCGATGGATCTGAAACTTGAAAGAAAGGAGGCGGGGTGGATGCAAAATGACCATCTAGGGTTTCGGGGTTGGTGTGGAAGGGTTGAGGACAGCCGTTGGATCCGCGAGCATCCAATGGTGTTTGATGCATGATTCGCATGATACGTCCACAGACCAATCAGAATGTAGTACGACGTTATGACCATCTAAATTGGTCGTAGTTGACTAAAAATAATTTTTGAGTGCCCGCAATGAGTTTATTTTGTGAAGGACCTACAATATATTAATTGCAAAATTGGACCAAATCAATTTTCTAAAATACTAGGCCATATTTAATGCACAATTGACCAAATGGTTGGGTTTCAAAAGTTTTTATCCACATCTGGTGAAAAAGGACAAATTTCCGCTGATTCAGCTGGAAGCGGGTCAAATTTGAACTGTAGCTGCCTCATAGTTTGCTCTTTATTTTTTCCAAAAATCATTTCTAGGTACATAAGTATCTATTTAATCAGAGAAACACCAAAAAAATTCCAAGATTCAACCACTAGCTAGGAACAGTCATTCCCGCCGTTTTGACCGCATTTTGAAACAGGCGTAAAAAATTCAAAAAAAATCAAAAAATTGCAAAACCTTCACATTGTGTCATTATATGTGGCCAAGCTACCAGGAAAAATAATATACTTAAAATATGGAAATTCTTTTAAAAAAGTCTTCTCAGAAACGAGCTATCATATGTGGAGATCAATGCCTTTCAAGTCAGATGATCAATCTTATGGCCACATTCATGGCATAGTTAGTTCAAATGATCTCATATTGTGCACAAGGGTGCATATTGGAACGGCAAACAATGTTGCCTAAGGGAGTTTTCATTTTCTTTGCACGGAAAATTCGTTTTCCATTTTTCGAGTGCCCAAAATGAGTTTATTTTCTGAAGGACCTACAATATATTTATTGCAAAATTGGACCAAATCAATTTTCTAAAATACTAGGCCATATTTAATGCACAATTGACCAAATGGTTGGGTATCAAAAGTTTTTATCCACCTCTGGTGAAAAAGACAAATTTCCGCCGATTTAGTTGGAAACGGGTCAAATTTGAACTGCAGCTGCCTTATAATTTGCTCTTTATTTTTTGCAAAAATCATCTCTAGGTACATAAGTATCTTATCTATACCTATACTAATACTATACTAATACTAATACTAATACTAATACTAATACTAATTACACTAATTACAGACTCCCTAGAAATTATGGCGTTAATCAGTAATTAGGAGACATTAATCTGGTGGGACCCAATTATTACGGTGTAGATCTCTCATAAATCTCTCCCAAAAAGAAAAAACTCTCATGTTAATCAGTAATTAGGAGCCATTAATCTGGTGGGACCTAATTATTACGGTGTAGATCTCTCATAAATCTCTCCCAAAAAGAAAAAATTCTCATGGATATTTCCCTCACGGTTGAAATCCCTCAAGTATAAAAAAGCGCTCACGTACTTATGTCTCTCCAACAAACTCTAACAACCTCAACCTCTCAAATATATCTTCAAAAAGGATAAAACTCTCACGATTATATCTCCTTCTAAGTCATATAGCTCTACCATGTGGTTGTTGGTCAATGGAGACCATGGACGTAACTCTCTCTCTCTCTTTGTCTCTATCTCTATCTGCGACACTACTAATCCCCTACGCCCAGCCAATACTACTTCAGGTAGCTCCGATTAGCATCAACTCAGGAGAAAATCAACTGTGATCTACTTCCAATCTACCACGTACAACCCTACTATTACTGCCTTTAATCACTTTATTTAATCGCAGATCGAGGAAACATAGATTGGAAACTGACAGGTCGTATCAAATTGCAGAGTAGTTGAACATCAAGAACGGGTGATGGCTTCTAGCGATGGCTATGTCGGCTGCCACTGCGGACGAGCACAGCGACACCCTGCGGCAGCGTCGCGGATGCGGCTCTATGCGTTGATGGATGATCTGGGAGGAGGGTTCGTGCGTGATGCGTGGGGCTGGTCATCTCTCTCTCTCTCTCTCTCTCTCTCTCTCTCTCTATTTATTTTAATCTATCATTTACATATATGGCCGGTGCGCTGATCCACCAAGATCATGCATCAACGCAACAGTTTTTCATCTAATTTGATCTTGATATGTCACGTGCTTCAAGTAAACTAAATCTCTCACATCCCCTCTCTCTCATTATACATGCCTTTGTAGGGTTTGGCCACCAGCGCATCCATATCGATTCATGTAATCTGGCCTTCCTGCCTCACGTGCCTATATAGTGGCCATCACAGCAATCCTTCATGTCTCAGGTTAAACTTCCTTCAAAACTGATGATGTTGAATTGATAGGTCAATCTGGTGCAACATAAGAAGCAAGTATTCAGGAAATTTATGATACATATCATGTAATTTGATCAAATCAAATATTGTAATCGTGCAAGCCTTGGACGAGAAAATAACTCGAGGATGAGCTTTTTTCTACTTAAGTACTATACATTATTTACTTATTTTCTCCAAATTTTCTACAGTATACACAGGTTGCCGCACCAGAATAGTTAACCAATGAGCTACCACTAGCCTATCATTGGAGTCGCCCGCGTCGATGCATCAGTATTTTTTGACAGAGAAAAATCTGCAGCTACGTACCATGGGCATTTGACCCATACGTGTCCAATCATGCGTACATACACAGAGGAGATTTACAGAACAGCTTTACCTTGATCGATGGATGCATGGCCAATCAAATCATATGGTGACAGGTAAGATCTCAATGGTGAGGTCGTGGATGTTCAAGCCATAAAAGTTTTCTACTATTGGCTCTTACAACAACCGAGTATCATACATATACATTTATTTTCAGGCTTCCTTTTATCCTTTCTCTCCTCAAACCCGTGCTAGAAAGATTTGGACCGGATTATTTTTATCTTATATGATAATAAATCTAACCTTTGGTACGACCATATTTTTTAAGCTATGGTCTTTTTCTGTACATCATCAGCACCCAGTTATGCCATATATGTTGTATGAAAGGCACAGGGAGTTTATTGTGGCATGTACTAACAACAGTCTCTTATGTACCAAAGAAAAATATGTGTATCCTTAGCTAAATCACATGTTGTCATATGTTGTTTTTCAATCAAGTTATTATTATTTTCTAGCAGAAAATGGGACAGGGAGAAAGGAAACCAACGTTGTTTTCATGTTGCATGGGCTTATAGTTAGTTCTATGTCTTAGTCACAGCCATGTGGTCTATCAAAACATGTTCACTTATTCTAACCTCTCTGCCATTAGATATAGTTGTACAACATAGTGATAGATATTGTATATCTTACTCATTTTGAACAGTGTAATTAAATAGATTTTTGTTACCAGCTGATTTCAATCCCTATAAGAGTGATTCATTTTACTAAGGTTTAGAAACTCGCTCTAAGTGGTAATATTCTGTATCTTGAGGGCTAGATAGCTTCCTTGACTAACACATATTTTCAAGTTGTCTTTTCATAGAACTTATTTCACTTAATTTATTCAACTGTAACTTGCCCTTTTCTATCTGGTATTGATCTTACTCTGTAGATGCGGGGGTTATCATGCCATCACAAATATTTTGGGGTTGCATCCATTCTCTGCAATACACATATGATATTGTATTGTGCTATATTTCCTAATGTACGACTGATTTTGTCAGAAATCTTCGATTTTCAGTACCCTTTTATGCCAATCACACGATGTGATTTTCCCATGGATGTATATGTGTTTCATTTTTGTTGAAATATATCAAAACAGGCGCTTTCAGTTTTTAGTATGAAATGTTCATTTGCAGGAAAATAATAATTCATTAATGCTATACCGATACTCCTGGTTGTTTAACACACTAAACTGGAGAATCATTTGTCCCTACAAAATTAAGCCAGACAACACTCTATAGTTAGTTGTTTTCTCGCTCGCAGCCATGTGTGTGGGGGTCTATTTGAATAAGTTCATCTATTGCATTCTAACTAAACTTTCATTAGATATATTTCTACGGCACAGCGGGCGGTATTGTATCTTTTCAATTTTCAGCAAGGCAGTTAACATTTTTTTTGCCAAGTGATTTCAATCCCTATATGAGGAATTCAATTTATTAGGATTGCTATACTAAGTGATTAGGAAGCTGATGTTAGCTTTTATGGAATCCTTGATGTACCATATACAAGTAGCACTAAGTTGTACTATTCTATATCTTGACGAGTAGATTACTTTGGTACTTCACTCATTTTCTCCGGTTGTTTTTGCATAGAACTTATTTCATTAAATTTATTCAACTATTACTTTCCCTATTCTGCATGGTATTGTTCTTGCTCTGTTGGTGTTGTTGTTAGTGCGTGGATATAGCAGGGCATACTTTCGGGTTGCATGTTTTCTTTGCAATAGAGATATGACAATGTATTCTGATTTATTTGCTTTTGTATGACTAAATTTGTTATGAGTATTTGATGTTGCCATGGATGTATCTTTGAGTTATAATTTTTCTTTGCTTAGTATTGATCAATAATTTACATTCAATTTTTAGTGAGATATTAAATATTCATTTGATCAATGTTATTATCATACTTCACATGGTTTTACACCTTTATACGACTATATCAAGATTGGAAAATCATGTGCACATAGAAAAATCGATCCATGAACTCATCAATGAAACAAAATTCCCTTCGACATTATGTGTTTAAGAAACTCCTGGTATTTTTTAGTAATAACAAAAGGTCATCCCAAATATATTCTAACCATCATTTCTTTTTCCATGTTTATTTGAAACAATGACCATCCTTCTTTTAATATTGCTAGCCCGTGCGTAAGTATCTTATATCTTATATTTACTAATTGGAGGCACCATACGAGGCACCATGTTAATCCTAAGAATTAAGGAATTTTGACCATTAGATTAATATATAGGGTTTGTCTAGGTCTCAATCGACTTAGACTTCGCGTAGTCTAAGTCGATCATCTCTAAACTAGTCGCACGTTAATTTCGGTTCGCTCGGCTGGAGTTCGCATTCCCTGTTGGCCTGCGTTGGCCTGTGTTGCCTCACCACGTGTGCTGTTGTTGGGCTGTATTGTTTTTTCCTTTTTTTTATTTGTGCTTTTTACTAGATCGCTAGAACATTGTCCCATTAGGTGTACTGCTATACAGCAGGATGTAGTTCGTATTTTTTTACGCTAGCGTTGCTAATGCTCTGTTCCTTCTTTTCTTTTCATCTTGTTATTTTTTCGTTTATTTATCATTTTTCAAAATATTATTTTTATTTTTAAATGATAAAGAAATCTTTAATGTAACAAAGAAAATAAATAGGAAAACAAACAAAATGAAAAGAATAAGACAATTTAGTTTCATGTGATCGACATATAAGCAACTATATCCGACTAATGTGCACATGTGTATAGTTTTTGTTCTACTTTTTTGCGTGTTGTCTAACTTTCCTTTCTATGTCCTGGGTTTTCTGATTCAATTTTTCCTGTTGTTTGTTCAATGTTTCTATTATATTTCATTTTTAGTTACATGTTCACCAAAAAAAGTGTTTGTACATTTCAAAAAACTGTCCATCGTGTATTGATAAAATAGTTGTGTAGTTATAAAAATATTCAAAAAGATTTAAAAATATTGACGATATATTTTAAAATATAAAAATGTATTTTTAAAATATCCAATGTGTATTTGAAAAGATAATGAAGGTGTAGGGAGCGGCTAGTTGCTGGTACTTGTATCCCTTGTTGTGGGTCATGTTACACCATGTAGTTACGGTTGAGATATGGCGTGCAATAGTTTTTTCATAAAAAAAATGGCAGAACGCCACTAAGTTGCAATCGTGTTGAAAGAATGCAGTTGCAGCCAGGATCCACACTTGAAGTTGCATTCCTAGTGTATGACATGCAATTGGCCTACCCCCTCTCCCGCTGCCCCCATCGACAAAACAAAGGTCCAGTTGCAACCAATGTTGGGGGACATGCAGTTGCGGTCCGGTGCGGCCCTTGCAGCTGCGGGGTTGTTGTCGGGCTTGCAACTAGCCCGCCCTCTCGACAAAACAAAAAAGTCTAGTTGCGGTCGGGTTACAAGACATGTAGTTGCGCTCAGGTGCGACACTTGCAGTTGCATGCCTAGTGTCGGACTGGCAACTGGCCCGCCCCCTCTCCCGCCGCCCCCTCCGACAAAACAAAGATCTAGTTGCAACCATGTTGGGGGACATGCAGTTGCGGTCGGTTGCGACGCTTG
>NC_041384.1:727229890-727360166 GCF_002162155.2 Triticum dicoccoides
CGACACTTGCAGTTGCATGCCTAGTGTCAGACATGCAACTGGCCCGCCCCCTCTCCCGCCGCCCCCTCCGACAAAATAAAGGCCCGGTTGCAACCATGTTGGGGACATTGCAGTTGCGGTCAGGTGCGGCACTTGCAGTTTCGGTCAGGTGCTTTCGAGCTTGCAACTGGCCTGCCCCCTCTAGCGGTGCTCCCTCCTACAGAACAAAAAAATCCAGTTGTGGTCGGGTTACAAGACATGCAGTCGCGATCGGGTGCGACACTTCCTGTTGCATTCCTAGTGTCGGACATGCAACTAGCCCGCCCCCTTCGACAAAACAAAGGTGCAGTTGCAACCATGTTGGGGGACATGCAATTGCAGTCAAGCGCGACACTTGCAGTTGCATGCCTAGTCTCAGTATGCAACTGCCCCCTCTCCCGTCGCTCATCTAAAACAAATGTTAGTTGCAGTCATTTGAGTAGACATGCAATTGCACTCGAAGACGACACTTGCACTTGCATGCCTAGTGTTAGACATGCAACTGCATGTCTCCCTAGCCGTCCTCCGATAAAACAAAGTTAGTTGCGGTCGAGGGAGACACTTGCAGTTGCATGCCTAGTATCAGACAGACAACTGCACCATCTCTCACCGCCCACCACCGAAGAACACCAGGTGACCCTCCCTCAGATTGATGTCTGCAACAAAGCTTCTCCACCATCTTCCATATGTTGCACTTTGTTGAGGACCCTCATTTTACACTGTACGATCATGAACTGGCCTCAAAGTGTGAGATTCTCTCCCATTACCTTGTTGGAACGACCACTTTCGTTACATTTTACAACCTATTTTGTTGAAGACACACAAAAAGGTAAAAAATATATCATGACAAATAACTTTAAAATAAGATAAAAAGAAAAAAATTAAAATTAAAAAATAGATTTGCTGAGTTAGTGCTGCATTTTTAAACTCTCATATATAGATGCCAAAATCGTTACATTTACTCTTATGGTTACAACGGTTCAAGCATACTTCATACACCATCTCTTGAGCGCATAAAATAACAAAAAAAATAGGGATATCGACAGACATGCAACTACCCCATCCTCGACGAGATATTACATAGTTGCATGCCTAGTGGTAGACATGCAATTGTGTACCAACTACCCCCTCCCCTGATGAAACACCATATAGTTACAGTCGGGTTGAAGACGTACAGTTGTAATCGAGGCGGCTTGCCGTTGCATGTTTAGTGATAGACATGAAGCTATGCCCCTCACCCCTGAAAAAACACCACTGAGTTGCAGTCGCATTGAAGACATACAACTGCAGTAGGGTGCAATTGAGCAACCACAAATTTCAAAATAAAAACTATTTTTAATAAAAATATTTAAAACAAAATTACAAATGTATAATTTTTTAATAAAATAAAAAATAAAATAAAAATACAGTTGAGACAAATAATCAACATGACAAGGAACACAGGGAAAAAAATTGAACAAATAATCAATGCAGCCACATGTGGATGGATGTACACGTAGCTGATAGTATGATTTTAAAAATGACAAAAATAAATGTGAAAAATTAAGAATTAATAAAAAATGAAAAAACACACAAACATACTTCAAAGAAAGAATTATGAGAGAAAAGAGAACAAGAAAAGAATGAGAAGAATGGAAATAAGTAATAGTTTCAAAAGAAGCAATAAAAATAAAATTCAAAAGGAAAACTATCCTTGTAATCCAAAATGAATTGGCTCAAGCCATTTTGGAAAAAAAAAATATAAACAATATTGCGACCGGGAAAAGGAAATGCAACACAAATTTGCACCAGTCTTGGTGCATAAATTAAACAGTTTATCATATAACCAAATCTTATATGAGCAAATCTTGACATACATCATGGAGGAAAATAAAAAAAACGTGGAGAAAAATTAAGAGTGTGCATTGATCATGACATGCTAAAAGATATAGGGAAAGGCACTGAGCTTGGAGGACACACATGCTAGTCTAGTAGAAAAAAATGAGAAAAAACAAGACAACACGCTTCCTCTTTGCGCTTTGCACGGTCTATTTCTAACCACAGCCCGACAAATAAACAAAAAGAAACAGGCTGGACGCATCATCCTAACAGGCCGATTTAAACCTGACAAGCAGCTAACATAAAAAATATTCAATGGAGACATCGACTGAGACTTGGATAGAAATCAGTCGACTGATTTTTAGTCCCTCCGTAATATTTTTTTTTGAGGGGTCCCTCCGTAATATATAATGTATCCGTAGCCATTAGATGAAACATAAGAGATGTGTTGTGTCATATTGCCACGTACGGGAGGCTTACTCCTTTGGGACTCTCTCCTTTTGCTAGAAAAAGGGAAAACTTTCTTTAAAAAAATCTGAGCGGCCATATCAATTATATGAAACGCAAAGATTTGATGTCCTATGCTACCACGTATGGAAGCCTTCCTTCCTCGGGTCTCTCTAGAAAAAAAGAAATCTTACTTAAAAAACAGAAACCAGGAATTTTATTATGAGAAATCACTTAAGGCTAATATAAGTACAAAAATCTTATATTTACTAATTGGAGGCACCTTTCAAGCTGTTTAATTAACCCACATCATCAATATTAATCGTAGCATTGGATCATAGAATTTACGGCCAGGATAGAAAGAAAAGTTGCGTAATAAATATGGTGCAGTAAAATAGGATCTGCCACGTCCATGGGTAGTGAAAAAAAAATTAGAAGCCTACACGCATGAAAACCCCACAATGTCCACCGTTCGTTGGAAAAATAGAAACCCCCCTCTTGAAAACTCCACGATAGATGGAAAAGGAAAAAGGAATCCACGAATAGAGACCTCCACGGATGAGAACTCCACGATGTCCACCGATAGTAAAAAAAAACTTCCACAAGTGAAAACTCCACGATAGATATAAAAAACGAAAAAAGATCAGGGTGCAGAAAAATATTCCACGACCATCTAAAGGGCAGGTACGTCCTCCCCAACTATATTGCGGATAGAAAAAAATCTGCAGATTAAAAAAACTAGGAGTAGTCCTGCACACGTACTCTGCCAAATCGTTAGAAGGGCAGAGATGGGAGGCGTGTGGATTGCGACGAACGCACAGACCGAGGACTCTCCCTTGCCATCCATGGAAACAATGATGCAGAGGCCATCGAGGACGAGAGGAGGCCATCGCGGACGAGAGGAGGCCATCGAGGATCAGCAATGATAGGGCGTCCTCGGCGTGGCGACTGGCGGACGCAGATGCAGCAAGAGGCGTCGGCAGACGTGACCCACTCGCCGCCAGGGTAAAAACGTGCGACAGTGATGGGGTAGGTGTGCACAATGTAGGCTCAGGCGTCGAGATCGATGTGGAGGCCTCGGCAGATGATGCAGCGGTCAGCGTAGTAGACAATCTGAAACATACCTCCTGCGCCTCAAGTTCTTCCCCGTCCTCGTCATCTCCCCGTTGACGCTACCATATGAAACTGGACGTAATTCGACCATGCTCAACTGGCTCGGTATTCACACTAGGCCCCATGTCTACTCAAATCATAGCTCCACTGCCTGCAGCCGCTGGATAGGAAACCTTGAGACGCTGCATATTGCTGCCATCAGTTCAGTTCACGAGTTGAGGTAAATATCACCCTTGATCTGTTGGTGAATTGCTTCCAGCAGACATCACACTACCTCTCATCTATTGGTTTGGTTCTATCACGGGCAATTAAGAACTCCAGCTCACCAGCAAGCAATAGCTACGCATCATGTTTACCGGAAAGATTGTCTTTGCACACTGGCAACATGTTCGCATGAAATATCATCTTTCGGAGATGTCTCGAAGATGTCTTTCAGAGATGTCTCCTAGACTTACAATTTCACATGAAGATGCAGAGGCGAGCAGATGAGATCTAGATCATAATCGACAGTACGTGTAAGTTAATTTGTTGACCTTTCTCCTATTACCCGTGGCATGATTTTAATGTGATTGATGATTTTTATCAACTTGATGACAAATTGTGGCCAGAGCTACTGTTAGGTTTAAAGGATATCATGTGAAGTTTGGAAACAGATTTACATCTGCGACTGATTACCTGATCAACTAGTGTTGAAGTTCTAAATAGGTTAATATATGTTTATTTAGAGATGTCGGTAGATGTAGAAAGAAAGGGAAACCAATTTTTTTTCTCAAATTTAGTCGCTCAGGCCACGTTTTCCCTGAATGTACGAGACATTTGATGGCCGGATACTGTTTTTACATGTGTTTCCCGCGTAACGAGTTAAGTGGATGCTCTACTTCTAAGATCAGTAATCTGTTTGGGAACCTGTTCCTGCGGTCAACTGCTTGCACAAGGTTTTAATAGTGCCACAACGAGGTTTGTGCATTTTCTATCTCCCATTCATAGTATTTCAGCATAGATCGAACCATGATATATAACAGTGTGTACGCTCCTCTATTTTCGTTGAATGCGTACAATTAGTCCGCAAATATCATTCTCTTCGCCACAAAATTTTCTTTTTTCTCTACCATAGCGGAAGCGAAGAAAAAACTGTTGGGGAAAGTTACATCACAAGCATAATATAGAGTACTTCACAGGTTGATCGAGGTCTCATCGTCCTCACTTCTTCCTACCTCAAATGGTTAATTCTCATCCCATTTGTTGATTTCAAATATAGCTATGTGTCATGAATGCGTGCTTCCCATTTGTTGATTCATAGTAAATAATTATTTTCTCATGAACAAGATTCTCTAAAAAGGAACTATTTTCTCCCCTAAGGGTTAAATCACCTAATCATATTCTCCCATTGAACAGATAAACTGATTCTTGCATAGAATTTCCAATGTTTTTTAAATAGTCCGCTTCTCCTTATTGATCTTGGGGGCTATGAAATAACAATATTTGCTAAATAACTCAAAACTAGAAATTTGTAGTGTACGATTGAGATAATATCCTGCTCACCACTTGCAATCGTCTTAGAATTGGTCTGTGCATTTATTTAACCTTCCAATTTGACACCGTGGAGTCATTAGAGTGAGTAACTATGTTCACGCTCCCTCAAAGCTTAACAATATTTCAACTATGGCCTATTTACTATCTACTTGCGACTTTTGTGTTACATACATGTATAAGTTTCTCTCAAAATAAAAATAACCATAGCAAGACAATGCTAAATAAAAAAGATCAAAGTTTCCCTGTAGTAAGACAATTGAAATCATAAATGTAGTTGAAACAATTGCAGAGCCCAACAAAAATCCTAATAAAAATAAGTAGGAAACACAGGCATTTCCGATGTCCTATTAGTAGTGCCAACTAAATTGATACAAATCACCCAAAAGTGCTTGCAAAGGATTTTCTACACTCCCAAGTATGAAGATACGCTAACAGAATGAGTTAATTTCATTTCCTTAAAATAGCTAGCCCGTGCAGGTGCACGGGTAGATGACTAGTCTATTTAATCAGAGAAACACCAAAAAAATTCAACATTCAACCACTAGCTAGGAATAGTAATTCCCGCCGTTTTAATCGCATTTTGAAACGGGCATAAAAAATTCAAAAAAATTCAAAAAATTGCAAAACCTTCGCATTGTGTCGTTATATGTGGCCAAGTTACCAGGAAAAATAATAAACTTAAAATACGACAATTCTTTTAAAAAGTGTTCTCAGAAACGAGCTATCATGTGTGGAGATCAATGCCTTTCAAGCTAGATGATCAATCTTATGGCCACATTCATGGCATAGTTTGTTCAAATGATCTCATATTGTGCACAAGGGTGCATATTGGAATGGCAAACAATGTTGCCTAAGGGGGTTTTCATTTTTTTGCACGGAAAATCATTTTCCATTTTTCGTGTGCCCGAAATGAGTTTATTTTGTGAAGGACCTACAATATATTTATTGCAAAATTGGACCAAATCAATTTTCTAAAATACTAGGCGATATTTAATGCACAATTTACCAAATGGTTGGGTGTCAAAAGTTTTTATCCACCTCTGGTGAAAAAGACAAATTTCCGCCGATTTAGTTGGAAACGGGTCAAATTTGAACTGCAGTTGCCTTATAGTTTGCTCTTTATTTTTTACAAAAATCATTTCTAGGTACATAAGTATCTATTTAATCAAAGAAACACCAAAAAAATTCCAAGATTCAACCACTAGCTAGGAACGGTCATTCCCGTCATTTTGGCCGCATTTTGAAACGGGCATAAAAAAATCAAAAAAAATCAAAAAATTGCAATTTCGCATTGTGTCATTATATGTGGCCAAGTTACCAGGAAAAATAATAAACTTGAAATACGGCAATTATTTTAAAAAAGTGTTCTCAGAAATGAGCTATCATGCATGAAGATTCAGGGGGCTTTCAAGCCAAATGATCAATCTTATGGCCACATTCATGGCATAGTTTGTTTAAATGATCTCATATTGTGCACAAGGTTGCATCTTGGAATTCTAAACAATGTTGCCTAAGGGAGTTTTCATTTTTTTTGCACGGAAAATACATTTTCCATTTTTCGAGTGCCCGAAATGAGTTTTTTTGTGAAGGACCTACCATATATTTGTTGCAAAATTGGACCAAATCAATTTTCTAAAATACTAGGCCATATTTAATGAACAATTGACAAAATGGTTGGGTGTCAAAAGTTTTGATCCACCTCTGGTGAAAAAGACAAATTCCCGCCAATTCAGTAGGAAGCGGGTCAAATTTGAACTGCAGTTGCCTCATAGTTTACTATTTATTTTTTCCAAAAATCATTTATAGTTACATAAGTACCTATTCAATCATAAATGCATGGTTTGGTGGCGATACGTCGAGGTTTGGGCGGTGGCCGAGGCCCCCAACTCTAGAGCGCGTAAACTCGCATGCCCGCCATGTGGTCACCGCGTGACCATGGTGTTGCCATGTGTTCTGGGTAGCCTAGGCATGTCTAGTGGGTTGGGAACTCCCCAGGTAGGTGCTAGGAAGAAAATTACAACATAAGATTCTCATGAGGAGACCGGTCGATGCTAAAACATGAATTAGCAGCCAAGTGTTTGATTAGCGGTACGGGAAATGTACATGGCTAATGGACGTGAGTTTTGGCTGAGGATGATCAGTTACTAAGAAGACTGTCTTCACAAATTTTCAGCTCAAAAGGAGGAGCCTAGGTGGTACTTGCTTTGCAAACTACCACACTGGACATAAATACGAATGTTGAAGCTCGACACAAAATAATGAATGGATTGAGCTGGCATTTGGTGGAGGATTGTTATTTGGGCATAGGAAAGCACTATAGAAAATGGATACTATTTGAACATGCCAAAGTGGTACTTCCTTCACAAACTGTTGTTCTGAATAGAATAGGAAAAAGAATATTTTTGAATTATTTTTAAACTAGGAAAGGAAGGTTTTTTACATATTTGACGAAGATATGACCCAAAGAATTTATGAGATTTTTTTGGGAATTTTGGGAATGACAGAAATATAGGTTGCTTCACAACCTAGGGCAAAAACTGCCACATGGACATGACACATAGGAAAAACTAATGAGGTGGCGCCTAGTCATAGCAACCCACCACAATTTACAAGGTTATGACCATCTATATTGGTCATGATCAGCTAGAAATAAGGCAGCAGACTAGTGCTATCTGCTTTATGACCATTTCGTGTAAGGAAATTACGACCTTTCTGACCAAAATGGTCGTTATAGTTTAGGGTTTGGAGCCCCCCGAACAGCTTTTGACCAATTGGTCTGAAATGGTCATAGATCTATGACCAATTCTTCCAGGGTCACTGACAGAAGGTCACTAGTTGACATATTTCTTGTAGTGTATGTAGATACAAACGTATTATCGATACTTGTTTCCGTAAACTAGGATCTACATTCTATTCAATGGCTCAGCATGTGGGGCCTTAGCACAATGACTTCTCGATTGTGTAAAACAAAGGTTTTCCCATCGCCGATAAGGAGGGGGGACGGCGTACCCCCTTTCAGCTTGCTCTAGTCCTAGTAGTCATACTAGGTGGTCTACGCATGTGTAGATTTTTTTTCTTTTTCACGTCTCGTGTTCGCCGTACTGCCACGACTGTTGATGAACATATGGTAAGTTATTCACGGGAAAACTCGTGTTGAGCGTGTTTGCGAGAAAGAGAGAGAGAGAGAGAGAGAGAGAGAGAGAGAGAGAGAGAGAGAGAGAGAGTGGGTGATATGTCTAGAGACTGAGGCAATGATAAGAGATTCTTTATGTCTATGTGTGTGGAGGATAGAGAGAGACGTGTACATGGAGCTTTGTGTTGTGTAACGTGGAGACACATAGACATAATCAGAGAGTGAGTGTGTGAGATACACATGCGGACATGGGGAGAGATGTGTGAGTTAGAGAGAGGGAGAATTTTGGTGTGCATCTGAGCTAGAGAGGGGGGGATATATACATATCTAGAGCTGTAGAGAATATGCAAGGGTGTGTGTCTTAAAAGAAGGATCCAGATAGCTAGATGGGTGTTTGTGTGTGTTTGTGCATGCGTTTGTGTGTGAGAGGGAGTGTGTGTATGTGGAGTAGAGAGACCACTAATGATGTAAACCTAGTATAAGGGATGGGGGAATGGTGTGACATGTGTGTCAAAGAGAGACAAAGGCATGTGTAGTAGTGGGATAGCATGGGTGCGGGCGGGGAGCAGACTATTTTGAAGAGACATCGAGTGTGTGCGGGAGAGGGGTGTGAGAGCGAGCGAGAGAGAGAGAGAGCTAGCGACGGAGGTAGAGAGGGAAAGAGGGGGGAGAGAGGGGTCGTTTGTGTCCATATGTGGCGTATAGATAGGGAGACAGTGTTGATGTTGTTCGAAATTGGCCTATGTACGGAGACGCAAGGGAAGCGAGTCATCGTGTGTGTGATAGGGACTTCATGAGAGATCTAGAATAGATGGTGTAGAGAACAACATGAGAGATTGAGAACGGTGATACATTAGGGAGCTATGGAAAGAGTCACGACATTAAGGAGCTGGGGCGGGTCCGCAGGTGGGAGAGATAGAAAGAGGAGAGTGGTGCACAAGGAGACAAAGTGTGCTTGTTTGTAGTGGGGGTGGTGTGTGAGGTGAGTGTGCGAGAACCACATAACTAGGGAGATAGACGTTTGGGGGTGACGTTTTGTGCGTATGGGAAAGATACATTCTACATAGTGCGTGTGCTTGGGAAAGAGAGATGCCGGAAGACCTGGAGAGTGGGGGAAGAGATGTGTGCATACCCGAGAGACAAAGTGATATTGGGGTCCGGACTTTAGAAGAGGGGGTGTTAATGTGCTCGTCTGTTCCTGTCTGTGGGAGAGAACGGCGTGTGTGTGGGGGGGCGACAGGGGGGTGGTTGGCTTCAGATAATGAGTTAGGTGTCTATATTTGAGGGACTTTAGCGTAATTGAGATATATATGGTCAATAGTGTGTGCACTCATGGTTGATCAATTTGTTTCACAGTTTGGACTATGAGATAACGACACTTTTGAACATGCGTGATATACCTTGATGTACCAGAATTACAAACCTAAGATTGGAATTTTGGAATTCGACTCCATCATTAGCTTTTGTAATTCATTTAAATGGAGGTACATTTTTTAAGTCGGGATTTCGTGATTTCAAATTCATATATCAAACCTAGAGATATACACATACGGGCATGTTCAAACTTTATAATCATCCAGTTTATTCAGACACATACACATTTTTGCTTTTGTCATCATATTTAGGACAAACACATTTGGAATTTCATTTGAATTGGACCGTATGATGGTATTTGATTGTACTAGCTCAATGATCCATATTTGAATTGAATGGAAAATCTAAGTTTCGAGTAGGAGACATTGATTTTCAATACTTGCACTTTTTTTGCGTGCAAAACAAATAAATTCTCAGCCATGATATCATAGTCGGCCGTACAAGAGCAGAACACTTATAATTTCAAGCTCCAAAAGCTTTCAAACTTCCCGCTCACATCGAAATATCTCGCCTTGAAAGTTTAGCCATACGATATTCCTATTTTACCCATACCACATGAACGGAAAAGGGCTGCTTTGGTAACTCCATTGTTTTCCCCTCTTTGCCCCCAACATTCTTCCCAAGAGCCCCTCCCCTTCCCTTCCCCGACCGCCCCCAACCACGGCAAGCCACTGAATCTAGTCCTCCGCCGTAGCGGTGGACCTCACACCCCGTCGGATGTACCTTCCACACCTTGGAACCCCCAACTGTCAACTCACCACTTCACCGGGGCCGCTTCACCGATTGGCTTGTCCACCGCTCCAGATCTCTTTGATCGCCATCATGGTCCACCGCATCGGATCTGCTTAATCAGCACCCTCATCCACCACAGTGTAGTCCCTTCACTGACTCCCTCGTCCGCCCCATCGCTGGCCCTTCATACAAGCCCTCGTCTGCCACAACAGATCCGCCTCATCGAAAGCACTATACACCGCGCCTGCCGAAGCCTTCGTCCACTGCACCGGACCCGCTGCACAGACGCCATATTCAACTCCACCGGCCCTGCTTTACTGACGCCGCAATCTCATCAGGTTTTTTCGATTTGTACTCCTTCGATTTTTCTCTTCTTTATCGTGCAACTGTTCACTTACCACAGATGAGATTTCTTGTATGTCGCCAGGCGCCGCAACCAAAGCACCGGAGCCGCTTCAGCGACGGCGACAAACGGCCCAAATTCAACCACAACACGAGCACCATCGATGATCCTTAGCTATCAAGTATGACAATGATACCCATACGCCGCCGAGAATCAGGTACTATTGTCCAACGGTCGGTGCCTACGTTCACTTTCTTAGCATAAGCACCGCACCTTTGAATTTCTTCAGTGCATCATTAAATTTTTCATGAGACATGTTATTCTGCTTGCACCTGTAGGGCCATACTTCTAGCAGTGAACATGTGCTAAATTACATACCAGTGCACATATAGTTAATATGCTTTAGTTTTGTCCTAAGTATTACTGTACTTCCTAGATATCACTTCCTACAATTTTACTTCATGCATGCTATATTTATGATAATGGTGTTGTTCTAATGCCACCTGTTGGTTCCATTAGACTGATTCATGTTCTCTATGCTTAATTACACATAAGCAAACTATCATGTGGTTCTGCTGCTTTTTGTTCGTTTTACCCTACATTTTCTGATGCTAGCTATTACATCACTGCTCCGAGCCTCTGTTCATTAATTTTTTGTGTGTTCTTGATCTTCCCAAGTTGCATGACTAATTTGATGCTTCTATTAATTATGGAGCTGCCAACCCCGTCAAGCAAAATATTTGTTCTTTTGGGGCTGGCACCTCGAACAAGCATAAAAATAGAGTGAAGCAGATATATTGTCGTGTAAGCACACATGCTTCTTTCATTAGTTTAGACGAACCATTGATGATCAATTCGAACCAGTGCATGTGATTAAAATTAATTTTACCTAAATAGAGGGTCCAAAATAAACTACAACTACTAGATTTGCAACCACGGGATGCTGACGATATCTCCAAAGAACATTGCAACAGCAGCGAGGCTTCACAGCAACATATGGTAAGCCAGTGTGTTTTAGTACATGTGAAATGTAATGCATGTAGGCTGCTTTCTTGGCTTGTGGCCTCAACCTGTAATCCTACAGAATTACAAATACTTCAGTTGTCTAGTTGCTGTATTGCTTGATTCGGATGCTTGTTTGTTACTTGTTAGGCTATACCTGAGTTGGCCAATATGTCAACACTGTCTGTTGTACTATCGTAAAGAAATGCATGCCTAGTTCATTTGAGTCCTTAACTTTTCCTCTGAACTTCACCATAAGACTGTCTTCGTAGTTTATATGAGGCCACACTGTTAAGTGCTTTCTCAGATTATTTGAACTTCTTAGATGCCTTGGCAACTTAAATATAGCGGTGGTACACTCCCTTTCAACTAGGGATGTCAACTGGGTCCCGTTTAATTCCGATTAAAGTCCACTAGTGGTATGATAGTTCAAAAGAGTTTTTTATTTTTTGAGGAAAATGAACTAGGGAGCTAGCAAAAACTAACTAGATGGGACTGGCGGATGTCGTTTATTTGCCACTTACATCCCTAGTTTCATCTTACCATTTTTATTTCTTTTCGGCTGACGCTGCTTTGAACCATTTAAATATAGCTTGCCATGATCGGCAATAATTCGTAAGTCGTTTACCATGTAAGCTTATTGCCTGGATCATGCGATAACTATCTCTTACTTATGTCCAGCAGAAACCTTTCAGGATGCCGTTCACACTAGGACACAATGTACAACCCCAGAATCTAATTGTGGAAGCAGTGCGCCATCCATGTTCCCAGATGGTAGCAGTTCAGAGGCAACACTGCCGGAGAGAAGTCTGAGCACAAATATTATAGTTCTTGAGGCTCTACTGGAGGCAGAAAGAGATGGTGTGGCTGCCATGAATGAGGTCATCTTGATCTTGAGGCTGGAAATTATGCAATTAGTTGCACACATTATGCAAGCAACCTAAGAATTGGAGGAAGTAAGAATGCTACATTTGAAGACGGAGGAGGCCCTGCTGTTTCTGCTATCTGAAGCCTAGGGTAATCCCAGTTCTTCTTTAGACACCAGTTGAAATTGTCAATAGATTATTGTACTTGCATGTTGTGTCATGTCTCTGAATGGATTCTGTTGTAAGTCCCCCTATGTTGTCCATGTGTTGTAATGATCCGAATTTTTTAAGTGAGGTAATCCTCGGTACTCGTATGATTGGCATAAGGTGAACTGTTTTTCGTGTGAGCATATTGTATTGGATGAAATAACTGTTTGACTCAAAGTGTATCCAACCTACTGAATTTGAAGATCACGGCATTTATAAATCATAATCATATATAAAGGTGGAATAAATCTTTGTTGTGGTTTTGAAGAAATAAATAAAAAAACATAGAATTATCGGTGGATATTCGTAATCGAATACAAATTGGATTTGAATTTAGTTGCCAGGGCCCAGGGCAAATGCGAATGCTAATTCTCCCAAGTTTTGAACGAAGCGGCTAAACACCCACTATCATTTGTGGGCTGCCCGAAGCAAGTGTTTGCGAGATGGAAATTACTGTCTACCCCTGACACTTGGACATCCTTATCGACCGGATTTACACTACTCTCGATAGGGGTAGAGTAGTAACTTCAAGCAGACGTGACATGACCGCCTTTGAGCCCATTCAGACACGATGGGCGCCAAACATGGGCGGCAAAACACATTTGATTCAAGATCATCCGAAAGACATGTGTCTCTCCCTCCATTTCCCCATTCATACACGGTGGGCGGCAAAACAAACTCTCCCCACCCGAAATCGATGTAGGCAAATATTTTAAATAGGGCAGATGTGTAACTTCCCTCAGACGTGACACAACCACCCTACCTGTCAGCCCCGTTCGTACACCGTGGGCGGCAAAACACCCTCTCCTCGCCTGAAATCGCTACAGCCAAATATTTGGGAGATGTGAAATTACCGTCCTATCCCCAACCGACCTGATGTCCGAAATTTTAAACGGGGGATAAGTTCGTAACTTTCCCACATTTCAGACAAGTGCATCCCAAAGTTTGAGATCCACACCCTCCCCCTCCATTTCCCCATTCATACACTGTAGGCGCCACAACAACCTCCCCACTGCGGCCAGCCTCCTCCGTCCGCCACCGCATCCTCCACCTTGCCGGAGCCGCTACCCCGTCGTCCACTACAAGAGATGGACGTCTCTCATCCATGGCGCTGGACCAGGATCCTTTCATCGCGTCCTCTCGCTTCATCGGCGTCGTCGTCCACCTTGTTGTTGCCGCTCCTACGACCGCCTCGTCCACGGCAACAGGATTTATCCGCCGACCCGGCCGTCTATCGTCTAAAGTCTTCTTCCCTGCCGCCGACAGCCATCGCATCTGCAACACCCTCAACGTATCAGCAGGGGCCTACACAGTGTCGCAAGAGATTTGGTACTCTTCCATATGTGCTTAAGTAATTGATCTTAGCCGGAAAATAGATCGTAAATTGTTTACTGTACTTTTCTTGTCCATACCAAATCGTAGTGGCTAGTTGAAAGCAAACATTGGTTGCGAAGTAGCTTTGTCTGGCTTGCACCTTCAGATCCGCCATTGCATGGTGACTATATTCATAAAGCTTATGGTTTTCCCCCTTTATATTCACTACCATCATCGTAGGTGCTTCGTGTCGTGTTAGCACTTCTCCTCAAGACCTCAACCCATCAAGCGAAACAACATGCCACTCATAATTCCAAAGCTTAGGTGTTGAAATACGAATCTAATATGATGCTCATATTACTAAAACATAGAATGTTTAATTGGTCACCTAATGTTCCTATATTCGTTTCAAAAAGCATGTGCGCCACCCACTGGTCTAGCTAGTTCCACTTTCATGATTTTACTCTTGATGCTTAGGGTTTTCCCCTTTTATCTACTCTACTATGATCTGCGTAGGTGCTTTCTGCCGTACTAGCATTATTTCACCCTTCAAGCTAAACAACACAAAACTCAAAATTCTAAAGCTTAGTTGTTCAAATATGATTGTGATATGATACTAATATTAGTTAACAGACACATTTAATTGGTTAGCTAAAGGTCCCACTTGAGTTTCCAAATGCATGTCGTGACATATAGAGAGACAACAGAATTGCATTTCTTTGTCACTTGTTGATTATACTTTCTTCTACCAAAACTTAGTTGTTATTTCAAAGCAAACATCGCTTGCTAACTACCCTTTTCGCGGGTTGCAGCTTCAGATCTACCATCCCACTGCCACGGTCAATACTATACTCATCATGCTTACGGTTTCCCCATTATATGATGACCACGACCAGCCTACGTGGTTCGTGTCGTAATAGCACTTCTCCACCCATCGAGCTAAACAAGCTTAGTTGAACAAATTCAAATCTGATATTAGTAAAACTGATAGATGTTTAATTGGTCAGCTAAATGTTCGTACTTTAGTTTCGAAATGCATGTGAGCCACATATGGAGAGACTGGAAGGAATACTATTTCTCTATACGCTCTGGTTCATCATGGGTGGGCAACCGACATTGTATAGAAAGATTTGTAATATCTTCAATCTGCTTGCTCTTTTGCTCTTCTTTAAGATGATCCTCTTCTCTTCTTTAATAAGTATGTTCCTTGTTGGGAAGAGTAGCAGATACATTTGCGGTCGAATGGTCAGGTCGAGTTGTTCTCCCTTAGTATATTTTGAACTGTCAGGTCAGGTCGACTTGTTCTTCTTTACTATATGTTGAAGCTATCATCTATGAAGTATCATCACTTCTGGAGCTCTCATATTTTGAGTAGTGGGCCACATTATATTAATGCACACACCAAGTTACAGCATGCATGGCATCTCTCAGAAGAATTGCAGAGATGTCACAAAATGGTTTACAGGGAGGCAGTATTGGATTAGAATCACTTCTGCATTACAAAGATAATCTCACTTGTTTTTATGTTTTCATGCATGTCAGGTACTGAACATTATCAAAATGAATATGAGAATGGGCGCACGAAAGGAATATTGCGGAACAATCCACTGGCTAACAAACTTGGCATGGTGGAGGATGGCCTATCTTATTCACCCATCAAGGTGCTTGCTCTAACTTGGCAAGGTTGTATTGGTCGAACATATTTTGCATCTGACCTCTTGCATTACTTCTACTTTGTTGCACCATCTGCTTAGTTTAACCATCATATATGAGTATATGACATACCTATCCATTTTCTTTACCTATTCCATGTGTCGTCATACTATGTTTTTCCAGTCAAATGTTGTTCTTTCGTAATAGATGTCCAAAAGGAAGAGGGTGAGTGCAGATCCTCAAGGAGTACAAACTAGGTATTTGGAAAAGGTAGTGATACCTGATAAATCAGATAGATCAGCAGTCACAGAAAACACAGGCCCAACTGTACCATATTCTACCCCTACTCCACTGGCCAAACCCCTATTAGAATTGCTGAGAGCCCAACGTCAGGTACTGTCTATGATATCAATTCAAAATTTGAACTCCTAAATTTCTGCATGTGCCTTACCTTCTCTCTTGTATGAAAACTAATTTCAGATGAAGCTCCTTGCTCAAAGGATCATAGGATCTCACAACAATACTGGGCTCAGCATTGCTCTTGTCAGTACCTCCTGGCCTTTGTCAGCATACTTACACTCATTGTTGTTTGATTATGTAGCATCACTGTAAATGTTCGCTTCTTTATCCTTCCTTTGCTTGATATTATAAGATCTATGTTTACTCTTAGATAAATGTAGAATTAACACAATGGTTATGAAGTTTTGGATTGCTCATGTAAGTACCTGTTGTCATGTACTCCCTTTGTATCGAATTAATTATTGATCAATTGGATGTATTTAGAACTTAATAGTGCTAGATACATCCATTTGAGCGACAATTAATAACGGATGGTGGTGGTATTACTGTACTTGCATCACGAGATAGTTGATTGTCTAGCATTACTCTACATCTTATCTGCCCTGCCCTCCACTTTCTCCAAATTATCATATCTACATTTACCCTTACCAAAATGTTGAATAAAGCAAATTCCACTGCACACGTTGATGTCTGCATTCCTCTTGTCAGTACCTTTTGCCTCGTAACCCTGTACTTAATTAATTGCTATTTGATTATGTATCATCAGTCTGCATATGAACTTCATTATCCTCTGTTTCTTCCAATATTATTTGATATATATTTACTCTTTGCAAAATGTAGAAAAATGGCAATGTTTATAAAGAATCTTCTTTGGGGAATTTATTGAATTATCCTTCCATCAACATGAAGATGGGCTTTGTCCAGCCCGTGTTAACATGTAATGTAAGTTCATCCTTCTCAAGCCTTCAAACTTTGTTCTAGTATAGTGTTGGATAGGCATCATTTCCTCCACTGTTGTTTACTTTGTTGTTTACATCTGATTGGATTTTTGCAATAACTACCAGTTTTAAATTGTAGTTGTAAAAACACGTTCCTTATGCAGAACAAATCCATTTATTTGCTTATATAATTGTGAAACCTGTTACGTGTCTCCTTGTTTCTATTTCAGAGTCGTATCTCTTATGCCAGGCGAAACTTTAGGGAAGATAGTGAGCCAAATCATATTGAGGACAGTGAGATGACCCCAAGGTCCTATCTTGATGAAGACAGTGAGTTGAAGCTACTCACCAGCAGGTTTGAGACAACCTCTGTGCAGTCGCTACCTCAAACAGTTCGACTTCTTTAGTCTCAACTTAAAGCAGAAAGGCTTGCTTCAGCTCAGCTCCGAGTTGAAGTCAAAGATGCAAGGAAGATGTTAGAGGACTGCCTTGCGCGTTGTGCCATACAGCTAGGGTGGAGCATCTATCATTAACACAACTGAGGTCTCATCAGCTTGTTCGGCTGCTTGCGGGGCCCACCTTGGCCAGGCCTCATGCCTTCTGAAGTGCTCTCAGTTTTGTATATTCTTTTGTCGGCGCGTTTATATGCACTGGTGGCGACCTTTGATGCCCAGTGTATGTAATCCGTGGTCACGTTGCGCTTTATTATCATCGGTAGCGAACTTTGATTCCAATTGATGTAATATGTCGTAATTTCTTTATTGTATAGTCTAGGTTTATTCTTTGGTCGGTATGTTATAATTTAGGCTGGAAGGTTCAATGGATCTCAGTGTTGTCGGTCTTTAGGTCAGCCCGTTACTCATATGGGCCAAAACGTGGGCCTATAATCATCTTGGGACATTAGCAGGTCTAACCTATAGCAGTTTCCCGCCTTTAACAGGCCGAGTAAAGTTCTAGCTAGCTGGGCCAGAGAATACCATGGGCTTTTAACAGGCTAAAACCTAGATTGGGCCAGCGTTGGGCCGAAAAATTGACGGGCCAACACAGGCTGAAACTGCCTAAGGCCCATGTTTGGCCCAAAATAGGACAAGCAGTTAACAAGCCAAAATATATCTCGGGCCAGTTTGGCCAAATAAAATTATGGGCTTTAAGCAGGCCGGTATCCACGCGGGCCATAGGCCCAAAAGTGTCACGGGCAATTATCATATGGGCTATAAGCACGCCTGATTCAACGCGGGCTGTAATTAGGCCCAACTATTCCACGGGCCATTAACAGGCCAATAGGCCTATTGGCTTAAATTTATCCACGAAGACCACAGGCCGTTAAGAGGCCTAAAGTTACTTCGGACAAGAAATAGCCCTGTTTCTGCATGGGCCGTTAAAGGGCCTAAAGTTAAACCGGGCTGACAACATCCCAGATGCACCACAGGCCGCTAACAGGCCCAAACTATTATCGGGCCGAACTGGTTAACGGGCATTTAACAGGCTGAAATACAAACCTATCTTAGAATGGGCCCAAAAGAACAATGGCATGTTAATGGGGCTGATCCGATATAGGCCGTAATTTGGCCCAAAACACGACAGGCTGTGAATGGGCCTGATCTGCTATGGGCCTCAATTTGGCCCAAAACATGGTAGGCTGTTAACGGGGCAGCCCACTAGTGTCTGAAAAAACATGGCGGGCCTTTAGCTAGGCCGGCCTTTTCACCGGAATGGGCCTCTTTTGGGTCGTGCCACGTGTCAACGTATCATAGGCGCCTCATGTCCAATGAGTGGATGACATCTGTCCTATCGGTGAGCAAACATGTGTTTCCTTCAGCCAATGAGAATTTTACATGTGGAAAATCCCCATTGGTCCGGGCTGTTAACGGGTTATCGGATCCAAAACCGGACTCGATAGCTTAACGGCGACCCGTTATGGTCGATGCCACATGTCGGTCACCCTTGACGAAAGCACTTCTATGAGGCGGGATTTATCGTCATGGAAGTGGACACTTCCTTGATGATAATTTTGGTAATGTCATGGAACACTTCTATGACAGCACAGGTATGCCTATCTTGATTCTGTCATAAAATCTTCATGGATGTACATGCATGATAGAAAACGTGACCTACTGTGACAAACACGTATCATCACGGAAGTGTATTTTTTTGTAGTGTATATTTTGTTACTCAATACCTGGATATGTATATGATATCTCGGTAGAAGACTGGAGTATTAGCCATAGATGTTGCTGGTACCTGGGTCTATCGATTTATGGATGCACTAAGTATTAGCCATAGATGTTGCTGGTACCTGGGTCTATCGATTTATGGATGCACTTCCTATATAGCATCAACACATTTTACATACTCTAGCATAAGCATGAGGTATTTCATTTTCACATATCTATAATATAGTTACCACACTTTTATCTATTCAAGAATTACTATTGGTGAAACTATGAACCATGATCCAGTTTTTAGCATTAAAAACACCTTCTAACACTTTTATGAGTACTTCCATTATCACTTATTTTTATTTCGAAAATAAATAATACTTGTGACATCTTTATACATTAATATATTATACAACTAGATAAGCTAGTAAGGTTGACAACCCTTGCTAGAGTTGTTGGGGGCACATGTAAAGTTTTATTAGTGTTGTAGAACTTATCATTGGTGTAGGCAGTGCCAGAGCTTTGAAGAAAATGTTGAGCGGGCCTACTAAAGTTAGCACATTTAAAAAAAACTTAATCATAGGCAGTAGTATATGATATTATATGGGTACCTACCAATACGTCGTTGCTATTTTTAAACTGCAATGAATAACCGAGTCGATAAATCATGCAATAAAATCTCTAGGCCACCATGTGGCACATGTTGTAACCAATTCAAATTATTTGAGAATAGCTAAGCCAAAATTTGGGAAAACAAATTAGATTACATGTGATGTCTTGCATGTTGTGACGCTGCCTCCTACCTTGCTAATGGAGCGTTGGACCTCGTAACAAGTAGGCACTAAAGTGAGTTGGGGTTGTCGGCAGATGGCAACTGGCACTTTGCAATGTGTATGTGTGACTGCCTTGCCACCGCTAATGGCAGCTGCTCCTAGTGTAATACTCCTGCAAAAGGAAATAGATGCATCAGGCTGGATCGAACGTGTAAAGGGTATGCATTGTAGTGTTCTTGATATATTGTAGTGGTGAGCTGGGAAACGTTGCAAGCATAGGTCAAATATGTGTGCAAAAATCCAGGGAAGGCCATGGCCTAGTTGGGACCTAACTAAGCTCCACCCCTAGGTGTAGGACACATTAAATTCATAGATTTATATCTAGGTTGTCACCGAGGGAATAGTTGCTTCATGCTACAAACTCCTGCATAAAATTATGGGCCAAGGGGAGGTATATTCTACTATATAGTACCAACAATCATCAAGTGATTTCTGATGCCAGGGAAGGTATATTATAATCCATAGGTTATGTATCACTCATATTAGATTCCTTCTTTTTGGTTTTGCTAAAGTGTACTTTTTTGTACTTGTTTTCTTTTTTGTTTTGCTCTTATATGAAAAACAACAAAATAATAAAAATTTCAGCACCTAACTACTTATTGTTTCCTAGGTATCATGGATACCTCTACTGCAAACACTAAGGCCCTCTTTGATTCGCAGGATTCTCAAAATATAGGAATAGGAAAAACACGGGATTGGAGTTACATACCCACTTGAATCCTGTAGGGTTTTCTTAGAGTGTTTGATGCCACATGAAAAATAATTAAAGGTAAACAACGGTTGGAGTGGATGCTATATTTCCAGTGAAATGTAGCACACATGTTTCCATTGGAAAAATTCCTATATGATTAAATGCTATGAATCAAACAACCAACGCAAGGAAAATTCCTAAGGATTCTAACTCTTCAAAAATCCTATGGAATTCCTTTGAATCAAAGGAGCCCTAAATTGTGTGCCATCTCTACCACAAATAATGGTGATTTTAGTAGACCCACTATTAACATTGGTTCCTTTCAAATTAGCCCTGCTTTGCTAAACTTGGTGATGAAAATTCTCTCGGCCTTTTAATGATGATATTGATTCTCATTTACACAACTTTCTTGAAGTTTGTGAGATGCAAAAAAATATAGAGATGGAGAAGCTGATTATGTCAAATAAAAATTGTGTTTGTTCTCATTAAGAGAAAGAGCAAAAGAATGGTCACTTCGTTTACGTAAAGCTAGCATATATTCATGGAATAAGTGCAAAGATGTTTTTGGAAAGTATTGTGATCCTACAAAGATGATACAATTTAGAAATCTTATCATGAATTTTCTATAAATGAAAATAAACACTTACCTCAATCATGATTGTTTTAAGTATGCTTAGAATTTTCCAACACATCATGCAGTAGATGATTGGCTAATGCTTCACGGTTTTTAGGCTAGACTAAAAATGTTTTGTAAGGAGTTTTGTAGACTCGGCTGTAGGTAGAAAATTTATGAACGTGACTCAAGAAAGGTGTAAAGAAGTTATTGGACAACATGATGGGAAAATATACCCAACGGCATACGAGAAGAGCTCCCACAACAAAAAAGGTAAACTCTATAGATGAAGTTGGTAGCTCGGATGATAAGATAACATGTTAATGTCTGTGTTATCCTTGAAAATGCTTCTTGAAGTCAAGACACTAAATGTGTGCTATTTTGTGACGAAAATCTTGGTGACGGAAAAGAAACGTTGCCTATGATAATTTTCTCGGACAGAAAACCATCACCACCTCATGTTCTCCCAAGGCAGTGATGACCCACAAGTATAGGGGATCAATCGTAGTCCTTTCGATAAGTAAGAGTGTCAAATCCAATGAGGAGTAGAAGGAAATGATAAGTGGTTTTCAACAATGTAATTTCTGCAAGCACAGAAATTGTCGGTATCAGGTAGTTTGATAGCAAGATAATTTGTAACGAGTGACAAGTAGCAATAGTAACAATAGGTGCAGCAAGGTATCCCAATCCTTTTTGTAGCAAAGGACAGGCCAAAACAATCTCTTATAGTAAGCAAAGCATTCTTGAGAACACACGGGAATTTCATCTAGTCACTTTCCTCATGTTGGTTTGATTCGCGTTCGCTACTTTGATAATTTGATATGTGGGTGGAATGGTGCTTGGGTGTTGTTCTTACTTGAACAAGCCTCCCACTTATGAGTAACTCCTCTCGCAAGCATCTGCACCTATGAAATAAGAATTAAGATAATATCTAACCATACCATTAAACATATGAATCCAAATCAGCCCCTTACAAAATAGGGCATAAACTAGGGTTTAAGTTTCTGTCACTTTAGCAACCCATCATCTAATAACTACTCCACAATGCATTTATCCTCAAGATCATAGGAGTAATAAATATCATAATGGGTCCGAACATAAAATCTTCCACCAAATAAACCGGCTAGCATCAACTACAAGATGTAATCAACACTACTAGTCACCCACAAGTACCAACCTGAGGTTTTGATACAAAGATTGAACACAAGGGATGAACTAGGGTTTTGAGATGAGATGGTACTATTGGAGATGTTGATGGATATTAGCCCTCCCACGATGAGAGGGTTGTTGGTGATGCTGATAGCTTTGAGGTGAAATCGCTCTGCTGGAGAGCAAAAGTGCTCCTACCCAAGTTCCGCCTCGAGAAAAAGGTGCTCTGTCCCCAAAATCCCCTCCTTATTTTTTCTAGGGTAAATGACATTATATACCAGAAGATGGTTGCCAGAAGTCGGCCGGGGGGACACTACCCAGCAGGGCATGCCTGGAGCCTCGGGGGTGGGCGCGCCCTGGTGCCTTGTGGGAACCTGGGTGGCCTCCTCTAGTATCTTTTTTTCTCGAGTAGTTTTTATATATCAAAATAAATCTTTGTAAAATTTCAGCTCATTTGGAGATGTGCAAAATACGTATCTCTGATGTAGCTTTTTCATGTCTAGAATTCCAGCTGTCGGTATTCTCCCTCTTTGTGTAAACCTTGCATATTATGAGAGAAAAGGCATTAGAACTACTCAACAAAGTGTTATATTGCATAAAAACACTATAAATAATAGTATAAAAACATGATGCAAAATGGACGTATCAACTCCCCCAAGCTTAGACCTCACTTTTCCTCAAGTGAAAACCGAAATCGAAAATAATGTCCACATGTTTAGAGAGAGATGTGTCAAAAAGAAACAAAATACTGATAAACTTTATCATAAAACTTCTCATGAGCAAGTGATAATTCATCACAACATCAAAGTATAAAGCATAAACTTTATTGAAAACTAACAAACTATGTTCTTAGTCAAATTTGCAATTGCAATTCATCATATATTCAGGAAGGGTCTTGTATCGGAGCCTTTTTGCAAGTCCATGATGTCTACTATGCAACTTTATTCTTATAGACTCGTGTTAGGACTCCAAGCACAGAGTTCTGTAGGACAGTAGCAATTTTCCCTCAAGTGGATGACCTAAAGTTTATAAATCCGTGGGAGGTGTAGGATGAAGATGGTCTCTGTCAAACACCCCTGCAACCAAATACAAGAAATCTCTTGTGTCCCCAACACACCCAATACAATGGCAAATTGTATAGGTGCACTAGTTCGGCGAAGAGATGGTGATAAAGTGTAATATTGATGGTAGAAATATATTTTTATAATCTGAATAAATACAAACAGCAAGGTAGCAAATAGTAAACGGGCACAAAAACGGTATTGCAATGCTTGAAAATGAGGCCCAGGGTCCGTACTTTCGCTAGCGCAACCTCTCAACAAAGCTAATATAATTGGATCATATAACCATCCCTCAAAGTGCGATGAACAATCACTCCAAAGTTCCTATCTAGCGGAGAACATAAAAATAAATTGTCTGTAGGGTAAAAAACCACCTCAAAGTTGTTCTTTCCGTTCGATCTATTCAAGAGTTCGTACTAAAATAACACAAAGCTATTCTTTCCGTTCGATCTATCCTAGAGTTCGTACTAAAATAACACCAAAGCAAATTAATATTCATAATACTCAATCCAACACAAATAACTTCAAAGAGTGCCCCAAGATTTCTATCGGAGAAACAAATACAAGAATGTGCATCAACCTCTATGCATAGATTACCCCAATGTCACCTCGGGAATCCGCGAGTTGAGTGCCAAAACATATATCAAGTGAATCAATATGATACCCCATTATCATCATGAGTATTCAATTGCAAGACATAAATCAAGTGTTCTCAAATCCATAAAAGTATTCAATCTGATAACAACAAAATCTCAAAGGGAAAACTCAATTCATCACAACAAGATAGAGAAGGGAAAACACCATATGATCTGACTATATTAACAAAGACCGCGATACATTAAGATCGTGACATCTCAAGAACATGAGAGAGAGAGAGAGATTAAACACATAGCTACAGGTACGTTCCCTTAGCCCCGAGGGTGGGCTACTCCCTCCTCATCATGGTGGCCGTCGGGATGATGAAGATGGCACCAGAGATTATTTCCCCCTCCGGCAGGGTGCCGGAACGGGGTCCAGATTAGTTTTCGGTGGCTACAGAGCCTTGCGGTGGCGGAACTTCTGATCTATGTTAACCCACATGGTTTCTGGAATTTTTGGGAATTTATAGGGTAAAGAGGTGATGCGGGAGGCCACCGAGTTTGGCACAACCTACCTGTGTGCGCCCTGGTGAGTTGTGCCCCCCTCGGGGCACACCCAGGTGCTTCTCTGGCCCATCCTGGGTGTTCTGGTCCATAAAAAATGTCCAAAAGGTTTCACGGTGTTTGGACTCCGTTTGATATTGATTTCCTACGATGTAAAAAACAAGGAAAAAATAGCAACTGGCACTGGGCACTGGGTCAATAAGTTAGTCCCAAAAAATGATATAAAGTTGCTATAAAATGATTATGAAACATCCAAGAATGATAAATTAACAACATGAATACTTCATAAATTATAGATACATTGGAGACGTATCAGCATCCCCAAGCTTAATTCCTACTCGTCCTTGAGTAGGTAAATGATAAAAGAAATAACTTATGAAGTGTGAATGCTAGCAAAGTGCATAAGTTTGATCAATAATAATTTAAATCACTTTTCCTAAAATCATAACAACAATTCTTTCTTATAAAATTCTCATGTTATAGTAGCAACCAATTCACATGTTAAGGTTCAAACAATGAATTCTTTTCAAACTCAACAACCTATGTTCTCAGTCACCAAGGAATTGTAAATCAACTTATTCAACAGATTTTAAGTAAGAGCTCCACATACTCAACCATCATACAGTCTTCCATGATTGCTAACACTCACCGCATACATATGAGCAAAACGTTTCAACCGTACACATAGAAAGATTGGGGCTTATTGTTTTGCCTCCCAACGTATTCACCTCAAGGGTGATGTCAACAATAATAACTCATGCTACCCATATTCAACTGGACATATGTGCCTAGATCTTTCCTCACCACATGATGCTTGCCAAAAGAGAAAAATAAAAAGGAATAGAGAGAAAAACTTTGACTCTTTGCATAAAAGTAAATACTGAAAAGTAAAAGATAGGCCCTTCGCAGAGGGAGGCGGATGTTGCCATGTGCTTATTTGTTTGTATGCTCAACCCCTTAGTGCAAAATAACATCACGTAATATTGCCCCTTATGATAGCAATCTTTATTGTGCAGTCTATCGCTTTTATTCTTTGCCATCACAAGTTCGTACAACGCTCAATTTTCTCCTACACTAAATGATCTAACATTTTTAGAAGCAATTTTTCTTGCCTTATTGCGTGGATGACAACTTAGGATCTTATTCAATCCTTCGGTAGGTATGGTGGACTCTTGAAAATCAGATTTGGGTTTAAGGGTTTTTGGATGCACAAGTAGTATCTCTACTTAGTGCAGAATTTTTGGCTAGCAGAGATGGGGGGCAAGCACCACATGTTGAAGGATATATGACAATATAACTTCTATGTGAATATGAACAAACATAAACTATTACGTTGTCTTCCTTGTCCAATGTCAACAATTTTGGCATATAATATTTTGATGGGGGCTCACAATCACAAAAGATTTCCAAGATAGTGTATTTGCATGTGAAAGTTCTCTTCCTTATACTAATTATTCGTGAATTGCTTGTTTGACCAATATTCTGATTGTCAAGCCTCAAAATATTTCACTTTCTAAACCCAATGTGAAGCTACAGCTAGGCATGATATGATTTCAACTTCATGATATTCAATTCATTCAACAATTTACTCATAGGATATAAGTGAAGATCATGAGCATAATATTTCTTTCTCTCAAATAAATTTAAGTGAAGCAAAAGAGAATTTCTTCAAAAATACTAAAGCATACCATGCTCAAAAAGATATAAGTGAAGCACTAGAGCAATTCCATAGAAAAGATCTTCGTTGACGGGATGTGAATGCCACTTACCTAGCCTCCCTGGCAACTATTTGAGGACTCTATTTTATTTTTAAAAAATCAGATCTAAGTATTTTATTAAAACATCAAGCAAAATGAAAATAAAATGACATTCTAAGAATAGCACAACTCATGTGAAGAAGCAAAAACTTAGGCTCAACCGATACTAACCGATAATTGTTGAAGAGGAGAGGTGGGATGCCTATCGGGGAATCCCCTAGCTTGAAATATTATCTTGGGTGCCTTGGGCATCCCCAAGATTGAGCTTTTGTATCTCCTTAATTCTGCTCATACCACGGTTTTCCTAAATCTCAAAAGCTTCATTCACAAAAAACTCAACAAGAACTCGTGAGATAAGTTAGTATAAACCAATGAAAAAACCTTATCATTCTCTACTGTAGAAAATCACTAAAATTATTATTCAAAATTGCACACTAAATGCCTCTGCACATACTCCTATCCTCAAATAGAATCATTAAACAAGTAAACATATGCAAACATAACAGCAATGTGCCAAAACAGTACAGTCTGTAAAGAATGCAAGAGTATCAATACTTCTTAAACTCCAAAAATTATGAAACAAATACCACACTGTAGAAAATTTATCAGAGCTCAATTTGCAAATAGTTTCAACATTTTATCACATTCTGACTTTTCTAGGGAATTTTTGCAACAGCAGTAAACTTTCTGTTTTCAAACAGCAACATGTAGACTTGTAAAATAAGCATGGCAAAGGATGTCATTTCCACTTTTATTGAAATAAAAGATGCAAAACATTATTATAAATAACAGCAAGAAAATCCTAACAAAATAAATTGACGCTCCAAGCAAAACACATATCATGTGACGAATGAAAACATAGCTCCAAGTGAGGTTACCGATAATGTTGGAGACGAAAGAGGGGATGCCTTCTGGGGCATCCCCAAGCTTAGTTGCTTGGATATTCCTTGAATATTACCTTCGGGTGCCTTGGTAATCCCCAAGCATAGTGTCTTGTCACTCCTTATTCTCCTCATATCGACATCTCACCCAAAACTTGAAAGCTTCAATCACACAAAACTTAACAGAACTTTGTGAGATAGGTTAGTATGATAAAGAGCAAACCATTTCACTTTTGGTACTATCAAAGAAAATATTCATAATTTTTCTCACACAATTCCTACTGTAGCATATCATTTCACAATTTATATTGAGCAATATAAGCCATGGAAACTAGAAAGCAAGCAAACTATGCATTGAAAACAGAATTTGTCAAAAACAGAACAGTCTGTAGTAATCTGTACTCCAACCATACTTCTGCTACTCCAACGTTCTAAAAAATTAGGAAAATCTGGGAAGTTTGTCTATTAATATTCTGCAAAAATAATCATCATTTTATCATGCTTCTGTTAAAAAATGAGAATTTTTTCCTGAGCGCAGAAGTTTCTGTTTTTCAGCAAGATCAAATCAACTATCACCATAAGCCACCCCAAAGGTCTTACTTGGCACTTTATTAAAACGAAAGCAATAAAACATGATTACTATAGTAGCCTAATCATGTGAACACACAAAAACAGTAGGTAAAAGTGTTGGGTTGTCTCCCAACAAGCGCTTTTCTTTAATGCCTTTTAGCTAGGCATGATGATTTCAATGATGCTCGCATAAAAGATAAGAATTGAAACATAAAGAGAGCATCATGAAACACATGGAAAGCACATTTAAGCCTAACCCACTTCCTATGCATAGGGATTTTGTGAGCAAACAACTTATGGGAACAAGAATCAACTAGCATAGGAAGGCAAAACAAGCAAACTTCAAAATTTTCAACACATGGAGAGGAAACTTGATATTATTTCAGTACCTACAAACATATGTTCCTCCCTCATAATAATTTTCAGTAGCATCATGAATGAATTCAACAATATAACTATCAAATAAAGCATTCTTTTCATGATGCATAAGCATAGAAATTTTCTCACTCTCCACATAAGCAAATTTATTCTCATCAATAGGTGTGGGAGTAAACTCAACAAAATAACTCTCATGTGATTGGAAATTAAAATCATGATGACAAGTTTCATGTTTATAATTACTCAATATAGCATACATGTCACCACCATAATCATCATATATAGGGGGCATGCAATCATCATAATAAATTTTCTCATCAAAACTTGGGGGACTAAAAATATCATATTCATCAAATATAGCATCCCCAAGCTTATGGCTTTGCATATCATTAGCATCATGGATATTCAAAGAATTCATACTAATAACATTGCAATCATGCTCATCATTCAAATATTTTGTGCCAAACATTTTATTGACTTCTTCTTCTAACAATTGAGCACAATTTTCTGAACCATCATTTTCAAGAAAGATATTATAAAGATGATCAATAATATGATGCAACCTCAATTCCATTTTTTATGTAGTTTTATTTTATAAACCAAACTAGTGATTAAACAAGAAACTAAAAGATTCAATTGCAAGATCTAAAGATATACCTTCATGCACTCACCGTCCCCGGCAACGGTGCCAGAAAAGAGCTTGATGTCTACTACGCAACTTTATTCTTGTAGACTCGTGTTGGGCCTCCAAGCGTAGAGTTTTGTAGGACAGTAGCAATTTTCCCTCAACTGGATGACCTAAGGTTTATCAATCCGTGGGAGGTGTAGGATCAAGATGGTCTCTCTCAAACAACTCTGCAACCGAATACAAGAAATCTCTTGTGTCCCCAACACACCCAATACAATGGAAAGTTGTATAGGTGCACTAGTTCGGCGAAGAGATGGTGATAAAAGTGTAATATTGATGGTAGAAATAAATTTTTATAATCTGAATAAATAAAAATAGAAAGGTAGCAAATAGTAAACGGGCACAAAAACGGTATTGCAATGCTTGAAAATGAGGCTTGGGGTCCGTACTTTTGCTAGTGCAACCTCTCAACAATGCTAATATAATTGGATCATATAACCATCCCTCAAAGTGTGATGAAGAATCACTCCAAAGTTCCTATCTAGCGGAGAACATAAGAATAAATTGTTTGTAGGGTACGAAACCACCTCAAAGCTATTCTTCCCGTTCGATCTATTCAAGAGTTCGTACTAAAATAACACAAAGCTATTCTTTCCGTTCGATCTATCCTAGAGTTCGTACTAAAATAATACCAAAGCAAATTCATATTCATAATACTCAATCCAACACAAAGAACTTCAAAGAGGGCGCCAAGATTTCTACCGAAGAAACCAAGACAAGAACGTGCATCAACCCCTATGCATAGATTACCCCAATGTCAGCTCGGAAATCCGCGAGTTGAGTGCCAAAACATATATCAAGTGAATCAATATGATACCCCATTGTCACCACGAGTATTCAATTGCAAGACATATATCAAGTGTTCACAAATCCATAAAAGTATTCAATCTGATAACAACGAAATCTCAAAGGGAAAACTTCATTCATCACAACAAGATAGCGAAGGGAAAACACCATATGATCCGACTATATTAACAAAGCCCGCGATACATTAAGATCATGAAATCTCAAGAACACGAGAGAGAGAGATTAAACACATAGCTACTGGTACAAACCCTCAGCCCCGGGGTGGACTACTCCCTCCTCATCGTGGTGGCCGCCGAGATATGAAGATGGCCACCGGAGATGATTCCCCCCTCCGGCAGGATGCCGGAACAGGGTCTATATTGGTTTTTGGTGGCTATAGAGCCTTGCGGCGGCGGAACTTCAGATCTATGTTAACCCCCAAGGTTTCTAGAATTTTTGGGAATTTATAGGGTAAAGAGGGGGTGCGGGAGGCCACCGAGGTGGGCATAGCCCACCTGGGCGCGCCCTGGTGGGCTGTTCCCCCCTCGGGGCACCCCCAGGTGCTTCTCTGGCCCATCCTGGGTGTTCTTGTCCATAAAAATTTTCCAAGAAGTTTCATAGTGTTTGGACTGCGTTTGATATTGTTTCCTGTGATGTAAAAAACAAGAAACTGGCACTGGGCACTGGGTCAATAGGTTAGTCCCAAAAAATGATATAAAGTTGTTATAAAATGATTGTAAAACATCCAAGAATGATAAAATAACATCATGAATACTTCATAAATTATAGATACGTTGGAGACGTATCAGTCCACATACTCAACCATCATTTAGTCTTCTATAATTGCTAACACTCACAACATATATATGGAGCAAAAAGTATCAGCCGGACACATAGAAAGATTGGGGCTTATAGTTTCGCCTCCCAACTTATTCACCTCACTATAAGGATACCCTCTATAAAGCAACACATATTGTATAACGTTTTGAATGTACGTTGCAAAATTCACAATAGATACACATATAAGCATTGTAGCATATGTGTTGTACATACTCCCAGCCCAACACACTAACCCAGCCTTCTATCTAGCCCAGCCCAAGTTGGCTTTCAGGATTAATCTAGGTCTTACCCTCCCTGTCCCCAATCTCCCTATTCCTCTCGAGTCCTCCAACGCTGGCCGCCGCCCCTTGTTAGACATTGCGACTCCTTTGCGCGGCAGCGACCTACATGCCAGCGCGCCGCCCGTCACCACTCCCCTGCGACCCTCCATCCTGGCGCGCAGTCCCTCATCACCACTCCCCTGCGACCCTGGATCCTAGCGCGCCGCCCCTCATCACCGCTCCCCAGCGACCAATGGATATTCCAAGGTAAGGCCATGAACAGGCTCAAACCTGCCCACCAAGTCTGCACATTCTTTGCCTAGGCTGTATCCATGTGCTAGTATGTAACTCAAATGAAATATCTTGTCCCTGTCAACTTCTCTTGCCCTATTTCCTCTCTATTTGTGTTATCTCTAGATCGGATTGACACTTGCTTTCCGATGATGGCTATTTTCATCTCTGATGTCCTGAAACGAGTCCTCCTGATTTTGGGACTTAGAAGTTAGTAACTTAGAATTAGGCGTCCTGGGACTATTGGTTCATAAGCTCATTGGTTAAGAAATTTTTGTGGCGACTATTTTCTTGATTCGCTTGCATTGCTTCAAAATCTTACTGATAATTACACTTTGCAGTTCCCAGCGAAAATATCTGAAGATCCTTACTAGTTTCCAGTGATGTTCTATCATATTAAGCAAGAGTCTTCAAGGTGGTAGTTCAGTTCAACACTGCTGACCTCCGTGTCCCGCGCCCCATGCTCCAACCTTGGACTTGTTCATAGGGACATGAATGGTAGCATTCCAGCCAGTACTACAAATTCCTCTGGGCCAAGCATTGGTGTTAGCTCTTTGGTGACTAATGGCAACTCATCACTTTCAGGAGGTGCCCAGTTTCTGCAAAGTACGCGCACAAATGCTGATTCATTCATGCGCCTTCCTGCCTTTCTGATGGTCATTTTTGTCCAATAACATTTCCGGCCGGGGTAATGATCGAGCCTCTCTATACTATGCAAATTGGTATAGCAATTAATTTAACACAACATATAAGCGATTGTAATTCAAGTTGAATATCACGCACTATATATACATGGCTTTTACAATTGTACATCTTAGCTTAGTCTACATGGCTTGCAGTGCACATGCTGCAGCCAGGGTATGTATATGGTGTCTTATGTAATACCATGTTAGCTTTGAAACTGAGCAGAATTATTTATTTTCCTTTTTAATGGTTAGTTATTGATTTATATTTTGCAGATTGCTATCGTTTCCCTTCTGAAATAAAAGCTGATCTTCAAGTTCTGTTAGTCAGATATGATTATTATGTATGACTATATCATTAGCAAGGTGTTTTTAGTACCAAATGATGAATATTTCAACCACTAGTTGGCAGTAAGTTAGATGTTTTCCCTTACAACAACAACAACAAAGCCTTTAGTCCCAAACAAGTTGGGATAGGTAGAGGTGAAACCCATAAGATCTCGCAACCAACTCATGGCTCTGGCACATGGATAGCAAGCTTCCACGCACCCCTGTCCATAGCTAGCTCTTTGGTGATACTCCAATCCTTCAGGTCTCTCTTAACGGACTCCTCCCATGTCAAATTCGGTCTACCCCGCCCTCTCTTGACATTCTCCACACGCTTTAGCCGTCCACTATGCACCGGAGCTTCTGGAGGCCTGCGCTGAATATGCCCAAACCATCTCAGACGATGCTTTCCCTTACTTCCCAAAAATAATATAGGTACTTCTGTTACAGTTGGTAGCTGATGTATTGTTATCCCAGTATAGTGGCCAATACAAATTATATTCTATATTTGTATGCACTCTCAGACCAAATAAAGCATAATTGTATTATCTTTTTTACTCCCTTTGTGGTAACATGGTAACTCGTTGTATCCTGTTTAAAAAATCATGAGAAATATTTTAAAATTACAAGTTTGCCTTCTCAACTAAAAAGTATATTGGTATTGTGGTTATCATTAGTCAAACACGGTGCTTCTATAGATGTATTTTTTCGGGTACTATTCCGCACTAAAAGTCAGGAACAAGTTCTATTCTGCCTATCATATGTATGAAGTATGGATAGAACAGAAGTTTTTGTTTTAATAATCCCATACGGAATGGGAAAAAACAAACTAGATACAAGGATTAACCTATGATGTACTACTACTTTTCAGTACTATGAGCCTGTACTCATGAAGTACACTGCAAGGAAATACGCGCCTACAAGTTGTCCCTATAAGATTAAGGTACTGTTTTAACCATTCCACTATAAATTAGGTACTCTTTTAGCAATTTCAATATAAATTAGTTTGGTTTGCCCAATAAGATTTTCCTAGAACAGTATACACACTCAGTGGCGGAGGATGGACAATAGTTGAGATAGGGCGGGCTCTGGTTACTCAGCCATCGGCAAAGCAGCCGCGCGGCTGTGCCGCCTTGCGCTCTGCCTGCACCGGCCAAATCAAGATAGGGAGGCTGCCAACCCTCGCCCTACCAGGTCATCCGCCACTGTACACACTATCGATTTGCAACCATCCTTTTCTGGGTCCAGATTTGTTCGTCGCCCACAAAATATTTACTCAAATTATTTGTGCCATTTGTAAAATGGATGTCACTATGTATCACAAAAAACATGCGTTGTTCTATTGTATATGCAGCACACAAATTATCACGGTTTGTTTTCAATTTCAAAGAAAATAAATATTTACTTGAGCTAACTAGTATGTGTACTAGTGCAGGTATGTGACATGCAAGCAGAGGAGAGGATGAACTTGACAATTACCAATACTACATATTTGATTTGACAAGGTCAGTTTCTTCATAGCGATTTACTAGAGAAAGTACACAGTACTCAACTGGTGTAGATGAATTTCTGGAGTTTGCACATAGGGATATACCAGCAGATACAATGACCAATATCCTACCTCTATCACTAAGTGCATCATGTCAATGCATGGTGTGTTAACAGTTCATTCTGTTTTTTGTTTGTAGATGCAAAAGATAAATGGAGGATTATATGGGTGTGTGGCAAGTATACTGCATTGATGATAATGATGTGTTCCTGTTCATGATGATGATGGATGCTTTCAGTTTTAGTTAAGTTGTAGGGATGATGTTCATGTTGGATGATGTTCCTCCGTTAAGTTTTAGATAAGTTGTAAGGACGTGATGGATGCTTTCAGTTTAAGTTTGCTATCAAGAGAATATTTTGATTATACATCACATTAGATGGTGTTCCTCTTGTAATATCCACTATTGTAATCCAACAATTTTATCAAATATAAGATTTCTTCCTCTCGTGAGTAATATTCTCTTGTTTTCTCTTCATGGAGCACTAATTTAGATGCTGGCATTATATATAAAAAACAATAATATTATTCACATCATATGTATAACACTTAAGCATTGCAAATTCTTTGTTGCCAAGCAATGGGATTTTGATTCCTGTACATTAAGCACCAACGTATGAAAGTGTTGCACAAGTCCGTTTTATGTGGTGTTCTTTTGCAACGGCCTGTTTACCAATGGCAGTATAAGCGTTGCACTATGCGCTAGTAACACTGGATAAGGCTACGCATCCCAAAGCATTGGTACATACACTAACAACGCATATATGGACTTTTAGATACGGAAAAAATCGTTGCTATAAGAGGGGTCTTGTTGTAGTGTCAAGGATGATGTCAACAATAATAACTCATGATTACTCATATCCAACTGGATATATGTGCCTAGATCTTTCCCCGCCACATGGTGCGAAAATAAAAAGGAATAGAGGATAACACTTTGACTCTTGCATAAAAAGTAAATACATAAAATTAAAGGATAGGCCCTTCGCAGAGGGAAGCAAAGGTTGTCATGCGCTTTTTGATTTTGTATGCACAATATCTTAATGCAAACGAATGTCATGTTATATTACCCCTTATGATAGCAACCTTTATTATGCAGTCTATCGCTTTTATTACTTTGGCATCACAAGTTTGTACAGCGCTTATTTTCCTTTACACTAAAAGATCAAACATATTTAGAAGCAATTTTTATTACCTTATGCACCGATGACAACTTACTTGAAGGATCTTACTCAATCCATAGATAGGTATGGACGTATGGCAGACTCTCAAAACATGAATTTGGGTTTAAGGTTTTTGGATGCACAAGTAGTATCTCTACTTAGTGCAGATTTTTGGCTAGCAAAGACATCGGGTAATAACCACATGTTGGAGGATCTATAACAACATAACTTCTATGTGAATATGAACAAACATAAATCATTATGTTGTCTTCCTTGACCAACGTCAACAATTTGGCCCAAGATATTTAATGGGGGCTCACAATCATAAAAGATGTCCAAGATGGTATATTTGCATGTGAATCTTCTCTTCCCTTTTTAAATATTTCATGAATTGCATCATTGACCAATGCTATGTTTGTCAACTTTCAATGTATTTTACCACTTATACTTTTCCTTATCTGATGTTATTTCCTACCATAAGATTAGTGCTACTTCTTCAGCTTGCGTTGATTTTCCCTTGAAGAGGAAAGGGTGATGTAGCAAAGTAGAGATAAGTATTTCCCTCAGTTAAGAACCAAGGTATCAATCTAGTAGGAGGTGCTACCTCTTGAGCACTGCGTTGGTTTTCCCTTGAAGAGGAAAGGGTGATGCAATAAAGTAGTGTAAGTATTTCCCTCGGTTTTTGAGAACCAAGGTATCAATCCAGTAGGAGATCACGCTCGAGTCCCACGCACCTACACAAAAAAATAAGAACCTCGCAACCAACGTGATAAAGGGGTTGTCGATCCCTTCACGGTCACTTACGAGAGTGAGATCTGATAGATATGATAAGACAATATTTTTGGTATTTTATGATAAAAAGAAATAAAGATGCAAAGTAAAATAGACGGCAATAGAAATAGCTAAGTGTTGGAAGATTAATATGATGGAAGATAGACCCGGGGGCCATAGGTTTCACTAGTGGCTTCTCTCAAGAGCATAAGTATTCTACGGTGGGTGAACAAATTACTGTTGAGCAATTAATAGAATTGAGCATAGTTATGAGAATATGTAGGTATGATCTTGTATATAGGCATCACGTCCGTGACAAGTAGACCGAAACGATTCTGCATCTACTACTATTACTCCACACATCGACCGCTATCCTGCATGCATCTAGAGTATTAAGTTCATAAGAACAGAGTAATGATTTAAGTAAGATGGCATGATGTAGAGGGATAAACTCATGCAATATGATATAAACCCCATCTTTTTATCCTCGATGGCAACAATACAATACGTGTTGTTTCCCCTACTGTCACTGGGATCAAGCACCGCAAGATTGAACCCAAAGCTAAGCACTTATCCCATTGCAAGAAAGATCAATCTAGTAGGCCAAACCAAACTGATAATTCGAAGAGACTTGCAAAGATAACCAATCATACATAAAAGAATTCAGAGAAGATTCAAATATTGTTCATAGATAGACTTGATCAGAAACCCATAATTCATCGGTCTCAACAAACACACCGCAAAAAGAAGATTACATCGAATAGATCTCCAAGAGAATCAAGGAGAACTTTGTATTGAGATCCAAAGAGAGATAAGAAGTCATCTAGCTAATAACTATGGACCCGAAGGTGTGAAGTAAACTACTCACACATCACCGGAGAGGCCATGGAGTTGATGTAGAGGCCCTCCATGATCAATGCCCCCTCCGGCGGAGCTCCGGAAAAGGCCCCAAGATGGGATCTCTCGGGTACAGAAGGTTGCAGCGGTGGAATTAGGTTTCCGTGGTGCTCCTGGATGTTTGGGGGGTACGTGGATATATATAGGAGGAAGAAGTACGTCGATGGAGCAACGAGGGGCCCACGAGGGTGGAGGGCGCGCCCACGGGGATAGGCGCGCCCCCCTGCCTCGTGGCCTCCTCGATTGTTTCTTGACGCCCACTCCAAGTCTCCTGGATCACGTTCGTTGAGAAAATCACGTTCCCGAAGGTTTCATTCCGTTTGGACTCCGTTTGATATTCCTTTTCGGCGAAACTCTAAAATAGGCAAAAAAACAGCAATTTGGGCTGGGCCTCCGGTTAGTAGGTTAGTCCCAAAAATGATATAAAAGTGTAAAATAAAGCCCATTAACATCCAAAATAGATAATATAATAGCATGGAGCAATCAAAAATTATAAATACGTTGGAGACGTATCAAGCATCCCCAAGCTTAATTCATGCTCGTCCTTGAGTAGGTAAATGATAAAAAAAGAATTTTTGATGTGGAATGCTTTATAACATATTTCTCAATGTATTATTTCTTTATTGTGGCATGAATGTTCAGATCCGAAAAATTCAAGATAAAAGATTAATATTGACATAAAAATAGTAATACTTCAAGCATACTAACTAAGCAATTATGTCTTCTCAAAATAACATGGCCAAAGAAAGTTATCCCTACAAAATTATATAGTCTGGATATGCTCCATCTTCACCACACAAATATTTAAATCATGCACAACCCAGATGACAAGCCAAACAATTGTTTCATACTTTTGATGTTCTCAAACTATTTCAATCTTCACGCAATACATGAGCGTGAGCCATGGATATAGCACTATATGGTGGAATAGGATGGTGGTTGTGGAGAAGACAAAAAGGAGAAGATAGTATCACATCAACTAGGCGTATCAATGGGCTATGGAGATGTCCATCAATAGATATCAATGTGAGTGAGTAGGGATTGCCATGCAATGGATGCACTAGAGATATAAGTGTATGAAAGCTCAACAAAAGAAACTAAGTGGGTGTGCATCCAACTTGCTTGCTCACGAAGACCTAGGGCAATTTGAGTAAGCCCATCATTGGAATATACAAGCCAAGTTCTATAATGAAAAATTCCCACTAGTATATGAAAGTGACAACATAGGAGACTCTCAATCATGAAGATCATGGTGCTACTTTGAAGCACAAGTGTGGTAAAAGGATAGTAGCATTGTCCCTTCTCTCTTTTTCTCTCATTTTTTTGGGCCTTCTCTTTTTTTATGGCCTTTCTCTTTTTTATATATTTTTTTTGTCCGGAGTCTCATCCCGACTTGTGGGGGAATCATAGTCTCCATCATCCTTTCCTCACTTGGGACAATGCTCTAATAATGATGATCATCACACTTTATTTACTTACAACTCAAGAATTACAACTCGATACTTAGAACAAAATATGACTCTATGTGAATGCCTTCGGCGGTGTACCGGGATGCGCAATGACCCATGAGTGACATGTATGAAAGAATTATGAACGGTGGCTTTGCCACAAATACGATGTCAACTACATGATCATGCAAGCAATATGACAATGATGAAGCGTGTCATAATAACGGAACGGTGGAAAGTTGCATGGCAATATATCTCGGAATGACTATGGAAATACCATAATAGGTAGGTATGGTGGCTATTTTGAGGAAGGTATGAGGTGGGTTTATGGTACCGGCAAAAGTTGCGCGATACTAGAGAGGCTAGCAATGGTGAAAGGGTGAGAGTGCGTATAACCCATGGACTCAACATTAGTCATAAAGAACTCACATACTTATTGCAAAAATCTATTAGTTATCGAAACAAAGTATTACGCGCATGCTCCTAGGGGGATAGATTGGTAGGAAAAGACCATCGCTCGTCCCCGACCGCCACTCATAAGGAAGATAATAAATAGATAAATCATACTCCGACTTCGTCACATAACGGTTCACCATACATGCATGCTACGGGAATCACAAACTTCAACATAAGTATTTCTCAAATTCACAACTACACAACTAGCATGACTCTAATATCACCATCTCCATACCTCAAAACAATTATCAAGTATCAAACTTCTCATAGTATTCAATGCACTTTCTATGAAAGTTTTTATATTATTCCTAAAAGCAAATTTCCATGTTGTTCTAAAGGACTCTCAAAATAATATAAGTGAAGCATGAGAGATCAATTATTTCTATAAAATAAAACCACCGCCGTGCTCTAAAAGGTATAAGTGAAGCACTAGAGCAAAAACTATATGGCTCAAAAGATATAAGTGAAGCACATAGAGTATTCTAGTAAATTCCAAATCATGTGAGTCTCTATAAAAAGGTGTGTACTGCAAGGATGATTGTGGTAAACTAAAAAGAAAAGACTCAAATCATACAAGACGCTCCAAGCAAAGCACATATCATGTGGTGAATAAAAATATAGCTCCAAGTAAAGTTACCGATAGACGAAGACGAAAGAGGGGATGCCTTCTGGGGCATCCCCGAGCTTAGGCTTTTTGGTGTCCTTTAATTTTACCTTGGGGTGCCATGGGCATCCCCAAGCTTAGGCTCTTGCCACTCCTTGTTCCATAATCCATCAAATCTTTACCCAAAACTTGAAAACTTCACAACACAAAACTTAAATAGAAAATCTCGTGAGCTCCGTTAGCGAAAGAAAAGAAAACACCACTTCAAGGTACTGTAATGAACTCATTCCTGATTTATATTGGTGTTAAACCTACTGTATTCCAACTTCTCTATGGTTTATAAACTCTTTTACTAGCCATAGATTCATCAAAATAAGCAAACAACACACGAAAAACAGAACAGCCTGTAGTAATATGTAGCTAACGCAAACTTCTGGAACCCCAAAAATTCTAAAATAAATTTCTGTACGTGAGGAATTTATATATTAATAATATGCAAAAAGAATTAACTAAATATCACTTTCCAAATAAAAATGGCAGCAATTCTCGTGAGCGCTAAAGTTTCTGTTTTTTACAGCAAGATCAAAAAGACTTTCCCTAAGTCTTCCCAACGGTTCTACTTGGCACAAACACTAATTAAACACAAAGAACACAACCATAACAGAGGCTAGATAAATTATTTATTACTAAACAGGAGCAAAAAGAAGGAATAAAAATAAAATTAGGTTGCCTCCCAACAAGCGCTATCGTTTAACGCCCCTAGCTAGGCATAAAAGCAAAGATAGATCTAGGTATTGCCATCTTTGGTAGGTAATTCTTCAATGAGACACCTATAACTCTTAGGAGTTTCTTTATTTTTATTAATTATCAAGCTCCTAGGCACAAAATCGAGAAAATCATTTGTAGCAAAAGGTTCTTTAAGGATAGAGAGAAAGTTTGGGTGAACACTTATGGATTTGAGGTCCGCATTTTCCTTACTAGAAGTTTCACCCTTATTTTTAGGAACATACATCAATTTGGCAATCTTAACATTAGGAGTGTTTTTCACGGAAGAAAAGGCAGACCCAAGGTTGGTAATAATATCCTCAATTTTATCAATTCTAGTGGAATCTTGATCTATCTTTTCATTAACCATAAGTCCCTTTTCTTTAGAAAATTAAGAGCAACTCCTACCTTAGATCCGTATTGGGTAATTTGGTTATGGATCTTTCTATCCAAATTTTCAATCAACTCTTCCGTGGCAACTTTATTTTCAATAATTTCAAGCCGTTGCATCACATGTTCCAAAGTTAAAATAGTTCCATTAACCAAAAGAGGTGGTGGGCCAAACAAATCTATCATAGCATTATAAGAATCAAAAGTATGGCTACCCAAGAAATTTCCTCCGGTAATGGTATCAAGAATATATCTATTCCAAGGCGTGATGCCTACATAAAAGTTGTGAACAAGAACGGAAGTAGATTGCTTCCTAGTAGATCTATTTTGTGCATTGCAAATTCTATACCAAGCATCTTTTAGATTTTCTCCCTCCCTTTGTTTAAAATTAAGAACTTCATTCTCAGGATACAAAGGAGTAGATAAAGGACTAGCCATAACGACAAGGCAAGCAAGAAATTGACGAACAGAAAAGAGAGGGCGGATAAAACGGCAAGGGTGAAGTGGGTGAGAGAAAAACGAGAGGCAAATGGCAAATAATGTAATGCCAGGGATAAGAGTCTATGATGGGTACTTGGTATGTCTTGACTTGTGCGTAGACTGCCCGGCAACGGGGCCAGAAATGGCTCGTTGTCGGGAGTCAAATCTTGGCTTGACTTGGTGCGAATCTCCCCGGCAATGGTGCCAGAAATCCTTCTTGCTACCTCTTGAGCACTGTGTTTGTTTTCCCTTGAAGAGGAAAGGGTGATGCAGTAAAGTAGCGTAAGTATTTCCCTCAGTTTTTTAGAACCAAGGTATCAATCCAGTGGGAGATCACGCTCGAGTCCCACGCACCTACACAAAAAAATAAGAACCTCGCAACCAACATGATAAAGGGGTTGTCAATCCATTCACGGTCACTTACGAGAGTGAGATCTGATAGATATGATAAGACAATATTTTTGGTATTTTATGATAAAAAGAAATAAAGATGCAAAGTAAAATAGACGGCAATAGAAATAGCTAAGTGTTGGAAGATTAATATGATGGAAGATAGACCCGGGGGCCATAGGTTTCACTAGTGGCTTCTCTCAAGAGCATAAGTATTCTACGGTGGGTGAACAAATTACTATTGAGAAATTAATAGAATTGAGCATAGTTATGAGAATATCTAGGTATGATCATGTATATAGGCATCACGTCCGTGACAAGTAGACCGAAACGATTCTGCATCTACTACTATTACTCCACACATCGACCGCTATCCTGCATGCATCTAGAGTATTAAGTTCATAAGAACAGATTAATGATTTAAGTAAGATGGCATGATGTAGAGGGATAAACTCATGCAATATGATATAAACCCCATCTTTTTATCCTCGATGGCAACAATACAATACGTGTCGTTTCCCCTACTGTCACTGGGATCAAGCACCGCAAGATTGAACCCAAAGCTAAGCACTTATCCCATTGCAAGAAAGATCAATCTAGTAGGCCAAGCCAAACTGATAATTCGAAGAGACTTGCAAAGATAACCAATCATACATAAAAGAATTCAGAGAAGATTCAAATATTGTTCATAGGTAGACTTGATCAGAAACCCATAATTCATCGGTCTCAACAAACACACCGCAAAAAGAAGATTACATCGAATAGATCTCCAAGAGAATCAAGGAGAACTTTGTATTGATATCCAAAGAGAGATAAGAAGTCATCTAGATAATAACTATGGACCCGAAGGTGTGAAGTAAACTACTCACACATCACCGGAGAGGCCATGGAGTTGATGTAGAGGCCCTCCATGATCAATGCCCCTTCCGGCGGAGCTCCGGAAAAGGCCCTAAGATGGGATCTCTCGGGTACAGAAGGTTGCGGCGGTGGAATTAGGTTTTCGTGGTGCTCCTGGATGTTTGGGGGGTATGTGGATATATATAGGAGGAAGAAGTACGTCGATGGAGCAACGAGGGGCCCACGAGGGTGGAGGGTGCGCCCACGGGGATAGGCGCGCCCCCCTGCCTCGTGGCCTCCTCGATTGTTTCTTGACGCCCACTCCAAGTCTCCTGGATCACGTTCGTTGAGAAAATCACGTTCCCGAAGGTTTCATTCCGTTTGGACTCCGTTTGATATTCCTTTTCGGCGAAACTCTAAAATAGGCAAAAAAACAGCAATTTGGGCTGGGCCTCCGGTTAGTAGGTTAGTCCCAAAAATGATATAAAAGTGTAAAATAAAGCCCATTAACATCCAAAATAGATAATATAATAGCATGGAGCAATCAAAAATTATAAATACGTTGGAGACGTATCAAGCATCCCCAAGCTTAATTCATGCTCGTCCTCGAGTAGGTAAATGATAAAAAAAGAATTTTTGATGTGGAATGCTTTATAACATATTTCTCAATGTATTTTTTCTTTATTGTGGCATGAATGTTCAGATCCGAAAAATTCAAGATAAAAGATTAATATTGACATAAAAATAGTAATACTTCAAGCATACTAACTAAGCAAATAAATTATCAAAACAAGCAAAAACTAGCATGTGCAAGGAAGAAGAAATAAGCAATAGCAATCTCAACATAACGAGAGGTAATTTAGTGACATGAAAATTTCTACAACCATATTTTCCTCTCTCATAATAATTACATGTAGGATCATGTTCAAATTCAACAATATAGCTATCACATAACATATTCTCTATATGATCCACATGCATGCAAAGTTGACACTCTTCCATAATAGTGGGATTATCATCAAACAAAGTCATGACCTCTCCAAGCCCACTTTCATCAAAAATTTCATAAGATTGGTCACACTCCAAATAAGTGGGATTATTTTTACTTAAAGTTGACACTCTTCCAAACCCACTTTCAATATTATTGCAAACATTATTACCAATATCATATTCATCACGAGGCTTAAACAAATTTTCAAGATCATAAGAAACATTATCACCCCAATCATGATCATTACAATAAGTAGTGGTCATAGCAAAATTAGCATCCCCAAGCTTAGGGTTTTGTATATAATTAGCACAATTGAAATTAATATAATTTATAATAACATCATTGCAATCATGCTTTCCATTCAAGGAGCTATCGTGAATCACTTCATAAATTTCTTCTTTTAACACTTCATCACAATTTTCACATTCATGAATTTCAAGCAAAACCTCATAAAGATAATCTAGTGCACTCAACTCACTAGCAATTGGTTCATCATAGCTGGATCTTTTGAAAATATTAGCAAGTGGATGAGGATCCATAATTTTTACTTATCTTCTTAATTGCAATAAACACACAATTATGGCAAGCAAACAAGCAAACAAACCAAGTAAGACATAAAGGCAAACGGAAAAGAAGGCAAATAAAAAGGAAAATATTTTTGTATTTTTTCTGAAAACGTTTTAGAAGTGGGGGAGAGGAAAACGAGAGGCAAATTGCAAATAATGTAAGTGCAAGATATGAGAGTTTATGATGGGTACTTGGTAGGCTCGATGTAGAACCTCCCCGGCAAAGGCACCAGAAATTCTTCCTGCTACTTCTTAAGCTTGCGTTGATTTTTCCCTTGAAGAGGAAAGGGTGATGCAGCAAAGTAGAGATAAGTATTTCCCTCAGTTAAGAACCAAGGTATCAAGCCAGTAGGAGGCACAAGCAAATCTCCAATATATGCACCTTCACAAACTAACAAACACTTGCACACAACGCGAAAAAGGGGTTGTCAATCCCTTCACGATCACGAACAAGAGTGAGATCTAATAGAGATAGGTATAGAAGATAAATAAAAGAGCAAACTAAGCTAAATATAAATAAATTGCAGCAAAGTATTTTTGGGTTTTTTGGTTTATAGATCAGAAAATATATGATGGAAAATAGACCCAGGGGCCATAGGTTTCACTAGAGGCTTCTCTCTTGAAAGAAAACATATGGTGGGTAAACAAATTACTGTTGAGCAATTGATAGAAAAGTGCATACTTATGATGATATCTAAGGCAATGATCATGAATATAGGCATCACGTCTGTGACTAGTAGACCGAAATGATTCTGCATCTACTACTATTACTCCACACATCGACCGACTATTGCCTGCATCTAGAGTATTAATTTCAGAAAAAACAGAGCAGCGCTTTAAGTAAGATGACATGATGTAGAGGGATAAACTCAAGCAATATGACATAAACCCCATCTTTTTATCCTCGATGGCAACAATACAATATGTGCCTCGCTACCCCTTCTGTCACTGGGTGAGGACACCGCAAGATTGAACCCAAAACTAAGCACCTCCCCCATTGCAAGAAAAACCAATCTAGTTGGCCAAACCAAACCGATAGTTTGAAGAGAAATACAAAGATATATTAGTCATGCATAAAAGAGTTCAGATAAGACTCAAATAATATTCATAGATAATCTAATCATAAATCCACAATTCATCGAATCTCAACAAACACGTCGCAAAAGAATATTACATCGGACAGAACTCCAAGAACACCGAGTAGAACATTGTATTGAAGATCAAAGAGAGAGAAGAAGCCATCTAGCTACTAGCTATGGACCCTCAGGTCTGTGGTAAACTACTCATGCTTCATCGAAAGGGCAGCAAGGTTGATGTAGAGGCCCTCCGTAATCGAATCCCCCTCCGGCAGGGAGCCCGGAAAGGCCCCAAGATGTGATCTCACGGGAACAGTGGCTTGCCGCAGCGGAAAAGTATTTTGGTGGACGCCTGTGATTTTGGGGGAATATTTGAGAATATATAGTGGAAGAATTAGGGTTGGAGGACTCCCGAGGGGCCCACAAGCCAGGGGCGCCACCCTGGGGCACGCCCTAGAGGCTTTTTGCCTCCTCGGGACTCTTATGGCCCTCTCTCCAAGTCACGTGGGTGTCTTATGGTGCAATAAAAATCATCGTTAAATTTATTCCGTTTGGACTCCGTTTGATATTCCTTTTCTGTAAAAGTCAAAAACAAGGAAAACAACATAAACTGGCACTAGGCTCTAGGTTAATAGGTTACTCCCAAAAATAATATAAAATAGCATATTAGTGCATATAAAACATCCAAAACAGATAATACACTAGCATGGAACAATCAAAAATTATAGATACATTGGAGACGTATCGATTAGTATATGATCTTTTTCATTGTTTCCTTTATTTTGATTGAAACAAGAAAGTAAAGAACCAAACATCTTTATTATATAACTCTCAACTTGATTACATAGATGGCTAGATCATGAAACTAGCACTCGAAAATAGATCATACTAAACTTTTATTCAACTAAATCATGAAATAACTAAGGATCAGACTAAGAACGGTAAAGATAATAAAAGTGACGGTGATACGATACCGGGGCATCTCCCCCAAGCTTGCCCAAAGCCAAGGGGAGTGCCCATACCTATGTGCTTAGTTCCCCTTCTATGGTGATGGTGGTGAAGTGGAATTCTTCTTCTCCAACTTGCATTTGAGGCTAAACTTTTCGTCCCTTAAATCATCGTTCTCTTGCTCGAGCTTTAATATCCTTGTGCATAATGTCGCATTGCTCTCATGCAGAAAAGGAGATGGGATAAATTGGATCTTAGATTTATTTGCTCCATTCTGGAGACTTGACTTCTTGAATTCCACGTGCATGTCTCCAGGTTGAGGTGGTGAAACTTCATATTTATCTGAGGAGGCATCCTCCATCTCCTCCACATCAGTGTCTTCCTCCTCATCCGTGGCCTATAGGTAGGGATAGGTCTCCCCAAAGATATTTGGATCTGGAGTATGGTGGGAAACATAGCTCTCTCCATCTGAATCTTGTGACGACATATTTTCAGATCTGCCAAGAAAACAACACGAAACAAAAATAGAGGATTTCTTCGCGATACATTGGTAAAATCGTCTGGGGGTATATATAAAGAATTTTTATCTTGGGAAACAAGTATGCCATAGGAAAACGGAGTCAGGAAGGTGCTCGAGGGGCCCACTACCCACTAGGGCGCGTCTAGGGGGGTAGGTGCACCCTGGTACCTAGTTGGCACCTAGGTTGCCTTCCCGAGTGTTTCGTTTTTTCTAATATTCCAAAACTGACAGAAAACATTTTTGTGGAATTTTTGGAGTCCGTTTACTTACTATATCACGTACCTCTTCCTTTTCAGGGTTCTGGAGTCTCCTGGAAGGTTTATTTTATGTGTTCCTCCGGTTCATGGTTTGTATAATGTTAGTTTCAACATTAATAGGTGTACCTGAAATATAGTGCTTAATTCTTTGTCCATTGACCACCTTCGGATTAGTGCCTTCGGCATTATTGATCTTAATAGCTCCAGAGCAGTAAACTTCTTCGATGATATATGGTCCTTCCCATTTGGAAAGAAGTTTTCTTGCAAAAACCCTAAAATGATAATTGTATAATAGAACATGCTCACCTACTTTGAATTCCCGTCTTTGGATTCTCTTATCATGCCATCTTTTAACTTTCTCTTTAAACAATTTGGCATTTTCATAGGCTTGGGTTCTCCATTCATCTAAAGAGCTAATATCTAACAACCTATTTTCACTGGCAAGTTTAAAATCATAATTGACTTATTTAATTGCCCAATATGCTTTATGTTCTAAATCAAGAGGCAAATGACAAGCTTTTCCATAAACCATTTTGTATGGAGACATACCCATAGAATTCTTACAAGTTGTTCTAGGCCCAAAGTGCATCATCAAGTTTCTTAGACCAATTCTTTCAGGACCTATTGATAGTATTTTGTAATATTAATTTTATGTCACTATTTCTCAACTCAAATTGACCACTAGATTGAGGATGATAGGGTGGTGCAATTCTATGGTTGACATCATATTTAGCAAGCAATTTACGGAAAACACCATGAATAAAATGTGAACCACCATCAGTCATTAAATATCTAGGGACTCCAAACCTCGAGAAGATAATTTCTTTAAGCATTTAAAAGGAGGTGTTATGATCAGCACTACTAGTTGGAATAGCTTCTACCCACTTAGTGACATAATCAACAGCAACCATAATATGTGTATACCCCTTAGAGGAAGGAAACGGTCACATATAGTCAAAGCCCCAAAAATCAAATGCTTCAATAACAAGTGAATAATTCATAGGCATTTCCTGATGTTTACTAATATTTCCGACTCTTTGACATTCATCGCAAGATAAGACAAACTTACGAGCATCCTTGAAAAGAGTAGGCCAATAAAAACCAGATTGTAATACCTTGTGTGCAGTTCTATCTCCCGCATGATGTCCTCCATAGGCTTCGGAGTGACATTTCCGTAGGATTTGTTCCTGTTTATTCTCAGGTATACAATGTCTAATAATACCATCTACTCCTTACTTATAAATATGTGGGTCATCTCAAAAGTAATGTCTTAAGTCATAAAAGAACTTTTTTTCTTTTGTTGGTATGTGAAACTAGGTGGTATAAATTTAGCAATAATATAATTAGCATAGTCAGCATACCATGGAGTATTATGAGAAGAATTTATGACAGCTAGTTGTTCATCTGGAAAGCTATCACCAATAGGCAGTGGGTCATCAAGAATATTTTCTAACCTAGACAAGTTATCAACTATGGGGTTTTCAGCTCCCTTCCTATCAGTAATATGCAGGTCAAATTCTTGTAGTAAAAGACCCCACCTAATAAGTCTAGGTTTAGCATCTTTCTTTTCCATAAGGTATTTAATAGCAGCATGGTCGGTGTGAACAATTACTTTAGAATCAACAATGTAAGATCTAAATTTATCACAAGAAAACACAGCTGCTATTTTTTCAGTAGTAGCATAATTTCTTTGGGCACTGTCTAGAGTTTAACTATCATAATGGATAACATTTAATTTCTTATCAACTCTTTGAACTAGAACAACACCAACAGCATAATCATTAGCATCACACAAAATTTCAAAAGGTAAGTTCCAATCAGGTGGTTGAACAATAGGTGCAGAAATTAAGGCTTTCTTAAGTGTTTCGAAGGCTTCTACACAATCATCATCAAAAACAAATGGAACATCCTTTTGCAAGAGATTAGTAAGAGGCCTAGAAATTTTAGAGAAGTATTTAACAAACCTTCTATTCAAACCAGCATGACCAAGGAAACTATGAATACCTTTAATGTCTTTAGGACATGGCATTTTCTCAATTGCATCAACTTTAGCTTTATCCAACTCAATACCTCACTTAGAAATTTTATGCCCCAAGACAATGCCTCCATTCACCATAAAGTGGCACTTCTCCCAATTCAAGACAAGATTGGTTTGTTCACATCTCTACAAAACTCGATCAATGTTGCTTAAGCAATCATCAAAAGAAGTTCCGTAAACGGAGAAATCATCCATGAAAACCTCAACAATATTTTCACAAAAGTCAGAGAATATAGCAGTCATACATCTTTGAAAGGTAGCAAGTGCATTACATAAACCAAAAGGCATACGTATATAAGCATAAGTTCCAAAAGGACAAGTACAGGTGGTTTTCTCTTGATCAGGTTGCGATACATGTATTTGAGAGAAACCAGAATATCCGTCAACAAAGCAAAAGTGTGTGTGCTTTGACAATCTTTCTAACATTTGATCAATGAAAGGCAAAGGGTAATGATCTTTTATAGTGGCTTTTGTTGGGGAACGTAGCAGAAATTCAAAATTTTCCTACGCGTCACCAAGATCTATCTATGGAGAGACCAGCAACGAGTAGAAGGAGAGTGCATCTACATACCCTTGTAGATCGCTAAGCGGAAGCGTTCAAGTGAACGGGGTTGATGGAGTCGTACTCGTCGTGATTCAGATCACCGATGATCAAGTGCCGAACGCATGGCACCTCCGCGTTCAACACACGTACAGCCCGGTGACGTCTCCCACGCCTTGATCCAGCAAGGAGAGAGGGAGAGGTTGAGGAAGACTCCATCCAACAGCAGCACAACGGCGTGGTGGTGGTGGAGGAGCGTGGCAATCCCGCAGGGCTTCGCCAAGCACCATGGGAGAAGAGGAGGAGGGAGAGGGGCAGGGCTGCACCAACGAGAGATCAAATCGCGTGTTATGGGCAGCCCCTAGGCCTCATATATATAGGGGGGAAGGGGGCTGCGCCCCCTTTAGGGTTTTCCCACCCCAAGGGGCGGCGGCCAGCCTCCAGATGGCATCTGGTGCGGCGGCCAAGAGGGGGGGGGAGGAGTCCATCCTCCCCAAGGCACCTCGGAGGTGCCTTCCCCCTTGAGGACTCTTCCCTCTAGGGTTCCCTAGGCGCATGGGCCTCTTGGGGCTGGTGCCCTTGGCCCATGTAGGCCAAGGCGCACCCCCACAGCCCATGTGGCCCCCCCGGGGCAGGTGGCCCCATTCGGTGGGCTCCCGGGACCCTTCCGGTGGTCCCGGTACAATACCGATGACCCCGAAACTTGTCCCGATGGCCGAAACAGGACTTCCTATATATAAATCTTTACCTCCGGACCATTCCGGAACTCCTCGTGACGTCCGGGATCTCATCCGAGACTCCGAACAACATTCGGTAACCACATACAAGCTTCCTTTATAACCCTAGCGTCATCGAACCTTAAGTGTGTAGACCCTACGGGTTCGGGAGACATGCAGACATGACCGAGACGTTCTCCGGTCAATAACCAACAGCGGGATCTGGATACCCATGTTGGCTCCCACATGTTCCACGATGATCTCATCGGATGAACCACGATGTCAAGGACTCAATCGATCCCGTATACAATTCCCTTTGTCTAGCGGTATTTTACTTGCCCGAGATTCGATCGTCGGTATACCGATACCTTGTTCAATCTCATTACCGGCAAGTCACTTTACTCGTTCCGTAACACATCATCCCGTGATCAACTCCTTGGTCACATTGCGCATATGATGATGTCCTACCGAGTGGGCCCAGAGATACCTCTCCGTTTACACGGAGTGACAAATCCCAGTCTTGATTCGTGTAAAACAATAGATACTTTCGGAGATACCTGTAGTGCACCTTTATAGTCACCCAGTTATGTTGTGACGTTTGATACACCCAAAGCACTCCTACGGTATCCAGGAGTTACACGCTCTCATGGTCGAAGGAAGAGATACTTGACATTGGCAAAGCTCTAGCAAACGAACTACACGATCTTTGTGCTATGCTTAGGATTGGGTCTTGTCCATCACATCATTCTCCTAATGATGTGATCCCGTTATCAACGACATCCAATGTCCATAGCCAGGAAACCATGACTATCTGTTGATCACAACGAGCTAGTCAACTAGAGGCTCACTAGGGACATATTGTGGTCTATGTATTCACACGTGTATTACGATTTCCGGATAATACAGTTATAGCATGAATAAAAGACAATTATCATGAATAAGGAAATATAATAATAATACTTTTATTATTGCCTCTAGGGCATATTTCCAACAGTCTCCCACTTGCACTAGAGTCAATAATCTAGTTCACATCGCCATGTGATTAACACTCACAGGTCACATCGCCATGTGACTAATACCCAAGAGTTTACTAGAGTCAGTAGTCTAGTTCACATCACTATGTGATTAACACTCAATGAGTTTTATGTTTGATCATGTTGCTTGTGAGAGAGGTTTTAGTCAACGGGTCTGAACCTTTCAGATCCGTGTGTGCTTTACAAATCTCTATGTCATCTCCTAGATGCAGCTACCATGCTCTATTTGGAGCTATTCCAAATAACTGTTCTACTTTGAGCTATTTTAAATTATTGCTCCATTATATGTATCCGGTCTCTCTACTCAGAGCTATCCGGATAGGTGTCAAGCTTGCATCGACGTAACCCTTTACGACGAACTCTTTTACCACCTCCATAATCGAGAAAATTCCTTAGTCCACTAGTTACTAAGGATAACTTTGACCGCTGTCCTGTGAGCCATTCTTGGATCACTCTTGTACCCCTTGACTGACTCATGGCAAGGCACACTTCAGGTGCGGTACACAGCATAGCATACTGAAGAGCCTACGTCTTAAGCATAGGGGACGACCTTCGTCCTTTCTCTCTATTCTGCCGTGGTCGAGCTTTAAGTCTTAACTTCGTACCTTACAACTCAGGCAAGAACTCCTTCTTTGACTGGTCCATCTTGAACACCTTCAAGATCATGTCAAGGTATGTGCTCATTTGAAAGTATTATTAAGCATTTTGATCTATCCTTATAGATCTTGATGCTCAATGTTCAAGTAGCTTAATCCAGGCTTTCCATTGAAAAACACCTTTCAAATAACCCTATATGCTTTCTAGAAATTCTACATCATTTCTGATCAACAATATGTCAACAACATATACTCATCAGAAATTCTATAGTGCTCCCACTCACTTCTTTGGAAATACAAGTTTCTCATAAACTTTGTACAAACCCAAAATCTTTGATCATCATCAAAGCATACATTCCAACTCCGAGATGCTCACTCCAGTCCTTAGAAGGATTGCTGGAGCTAGCATACCTTTTAGCATCCTTAGGATCGACAAAAACTTTCTGATTGTATTACATACAATCTTTCCTCACGAAAACTGGTAAGGAAACTCGTTTTGATATCCATCTGCCAGATTTCATAAATGCAGCTAATGCTAACATGAATCCGACGGACTTAAGCATCGCTACGTATGAGAAAATCTCATCGTAGTCAACTCCTTGAACTTGTCGGAAAACACTTCGCCACGAGTCGAGCTTCATAGATGGTGACATTACCATCCACGTCCGTCTTCTTCTTAAAAGATCCATTTATCTTAATGGATTGCCGATCATCGGGCAAGTCCATCAAAGTCCATGCTTTGTTCTGATATATGGATACTATCTCGGATTTCATGGCTTCTAACCATTTGTCGGAATTCGGGCCCACCATCGCTTCTCCATAGCTCGTAGGTTCATTGTTGTCTAGCAACATGACCTTCAAGACAGGATTACGTACCACTCTGAAGTAGTACGCATCCTTGTCATCCTACGAGGTTTGGTAGTGACTTGATCCGAAGTTTCATGATCAATATCATAAGCTTCCACTTCAATTGGTGTAGGTGCCACAGGAACAACTCTTTGTACCCTGCTATACACTAGTTGAAGCGACGGTTCAATAACCTCATCAAGTCTCCACCATCCTCCCACTCAATTCTTTCGAGAGAAACCTTTCCTCGAGAAAGGACCCGATTCTAGAAACAATTCATATTGCTTTCGGATCTGAATTAGGAGGTATTCCCAACTGTTTTGGGTGTCCTATGAAGATGCATTTTATCCGCTTTGGGTTCGAGCTTAATCCTGAACTTTTTCACATAAGCGTCGCAGCCCCAAACCTTTAAGAAACGACAACTTAGGTTTCTCTAAACCATAATTCATACGGTGTCATCTCATCGGAATTACGTGGTGCCCTATTTAAAGTGAATGTGGTTGTCTCTAATGCCTAACCCATGAACAATAGTGGTAATTCGATAAGGGACATCATGGTACGCACCATATCCAATAGGGTGCAACTATGATGTTCGGACACACCATCACACTATGGTGTTCCAGGCGGTATTAATTGCGAAACAATTTCCACAATGTCTTAATTGTGTGCCAAAACTCGTAACTCAGATATTCATCTCTATGATCATATTACAGATATTTTTATCCTCTCATCACGACGATCTTCCAACTTCATACTGAAATTACTTGAACCTTTCAATAATTCAGACTCGTGATTCATCAAGTAAATATACTCAACATCTACTCAAATCATCTGTGAAGTAAGAACATAACGATATTCACTGCATGCCTCAGCACTTATTGGACTGCACACATCAAAATGTGTTACTTCCAACAAGTTGCTATCTTGTTCCATCTTACTGAAAATGAGGCTTTTCAGTCATCTTGCCCATGTGGTATGATTTGCATATCTCAAGTGATTCAAAAATCAAGTGAGTCCGAACGATCCATTTGCATGGAGTTTCTTCATGCATATACACCAATAGACATGGTTCGCATGTCTCAAACTTTTCAAAAACGAGTGAGTCCAAAGATCCATCAACATGGAGCTTCTTCATGCGCTTTATACCATTATGACTTACATGGCAGTGCCACAAGTAAGTGGTACTATCATTACTATCTTATATCTTTTGGCATGAAAATGTGTATCACTACGACTGAGATTCAATAAACCATTGACCATTGAAGGTATTATTCAAAAATAGAGTAACCATTATTCTCCTTAAATGAATAACCGTATTGCGATAGACATAATCCAATCATGTCTATGCTCAACGCAAACACCAATCTCGGTGGTAGAGGGAGCGTGTGATTCTTGATCATATCAACCTTGGAAACACTTCCAACATATATCGTCAGCTCACCTTTAGCTAGTCTCCGTTTATTCCGTAGCTTTTATTTCGAGTTACTAACACTTAGCAACCGAACCGGTATCTAATACCCTGGTGCTACTAGGAGTACTAGTAAAGTACACATTAACATAATGTATATCCAATATACTTCTATCGACCTTGCCAGCCTTCTCATCTACCAAGTATCTAGGGTGGTTCCGCTTCAGTGTCCGTTCCTCTCATTACAGAAGCACTTAGTCTCGGGTTTGGGTTCAACCTCGGGTTTCTTCACTGGTCCAGCAGCTGATTTGCCGTTTCATGAAGTATCCCTTTGTTCCCTTGCCCTTCTTGAAACTAGTGGTTTCACCAACCATCAACAATTGATGCTCCTTCTTGATTTCTACTTTCACGGTGTCAAACATCATGAATATTTCAAGGATCATCATATCTATCCCTGATATGTTATAGTTAATCACGAAGCTCTAGCAGCTTGGTGGCAATGACTTTGGGGAAACATCACTATCTCATCTGGAGGATCAACTCCCACTCGATTCAAGTGATTGTTGCACTCAGACAATCTGAGCACAAGCTCAACGATTGAGCTTTTCTCCCTTAGTTTGCAGGCTAAGAAAATCGTCGGAGGTCTTATACCTCTTGACGTGGGCACGAGCCTGAAATCCCAATTTCAGCCCTCGAAACATCTCATATGTTCCGTGACGTTTCGAAAATGTCTTTGGTGCCTCTACTTAAACCATTTAACTGAACTATCACGTAGTTATCAAAACGTGTATGTTCGATGTTTGAAACATCCACAAACGATGTTGGGGTTCAGCACACTAAGCGGTGCATTAAGGACATAAGCTTTCTACTGTCCGCATAATTGCTACTATCAACTTTCAACTATATTTTCTCTAGGAACATATCTAAACAGTAGAACTATAGCGTGAGCTACGACATAATTTGCAAAAGGTCTTTTGACTATGTTCAGGATAATTAAGTTCATCTTATGAACTCCCACTTAGATAGACATCCCTCTGGTCATCTAAGTGATCACATGATCCGAGTCAACTAGGCCGTGTCCGATCATCACGTGAGACGGACTAGTTAACGTCAGTGAACATCTTCATGTTGATCGTATCTACTATACGACTCATGCTCGACCTTTCGGTCTCCGTGTTCCTAGGCCATGTCTGCACATGCTAGGCTCGTCAAGTTAACCCTAAGTGTTTTCGCTGTGTAAAATTGTCTTACACCCGTTGTATGTGAACGTAAGAATCCATCACACCCGATCATCACGTGGTGCTTAGAAGCGACAAACTGTAGCAACGGTGCACAGTTAGGGGAGAACACTTCTTGAAATTTTGTAAGGGATCATCTTATTTACTACCGTCGTCCTAAGCAAACAAGATGCATAAACATGATAAACATCACATGCAATCAAATAGTGACATGATATGGCCAGTATCATTTTGCTCCTTTTGATCTTCATCTTCGGGGCTCCATGATCATCATCGTCACCGGCACGACACCATGATCTCCATCATCATGATCTCCATCATCGTGTCTTCATGAAGTTGTCACGCAACGACTACTTCTACTTCTATGGCTAACGCGTTTAGCAATAAAGTAAAGTAAGTTACATGGCGTTCTTCAATGACACGCAGGTCATACAAAAAAAAATAAAGACAACTCCTATGGCTCCTGCCGGTTGTCATACTCATCGACATGCAAGTCGTGAATCCTATTACAAGAACATGATCAATCTCATACATCACATATATCATTCATCACATCCTTTTGGCCATATCACATCACATAGCATACCCTGCAAAAACAAGTTAGACGTCCTCTAATTGTTGTTTGCATGTTTTACGTGGCTGCTATGGGTTTCTAGCAAGAACGTTTCTTACCTACGCAAGACCACAACGTGATATGCCAATTGCTATTTACCCTTCATAAGGACCCTTTTCATCGAATCCGTTCCGACTAAAGTGGGAGAGACTGGCACCCGCTAGCCACCTTATGCACCAAGTGCATGTCATTCGGTGGAACCTGTCTCACGTAAGAGTACGTGTAAGGTCGGTCCGGGCCGCTTCATCCCACAATACCGTCGAAACAAGATTGGACTAGTAACGGTAAGCATATTGAACAACATCAACGCCCACAACTACTTTGTGTTCTACTCGTGCAAAGAATCTACGCAATAGACCTAGCTCATGATGCCACTCTTGGGGAACGTAGCAGAAATTCAAAATTTTCCTACGCGTCACCAAGATCTATCTATGGAGAGACCAGCAACGAGTAGAAGGAGAGTGCATCTACATACCCTTGTAGATCGCTAAGCGGAAGCGTTCAAGTGAACGGGGTTGATGGAGTCGTACTCGTCGTGATTCAGATCACCGATGATCAAGTGCCGAACGCACGGCACCTCCGCGTTCAACACACGTACAGCTCGGTGACGTCTCCCACGCCTTGATCCAGCAAGGAGAGAGGGAGAGGTTGAGGAAGAATCCATCCAACAGCAGCACAACGGCGTGGTGGTGGTGGAGGAGTGTGGCAATCCCGCAGGGCTTCGCCAAGCACCATGGGAGAAGAGGAGGAGGGAGAGGGGCAGGGCTGCACCAACGAGAGATCAAATCGCGTGTTATGGGCAGCCCCTAGGCCTCATATATATAGGGGGGAAGGGGGCTGCGCCCCCTTTAGGGTTTTCCCACCCCAAGGGGCGGCGGCCAGCCTCCAGATGGCATCTGGTGCGGCGGCCAAGAGGGGGGGGAGGAGTCCATCCTCCCCAAGGCACCTCGGAGGTGCCTTCCCCCTTGAGGACTCTTCCCTCTAGGGTTCCCTAGGCGCATGGGCCTCTTGGGGCTGGTGCCCTTGGCCCATGTAGGCCAAGGCGCACCCCCACAGCCCATGTGGCCCCCCCGGGGCAGGTGGCCCCATCCGGTGGGCCCCGGGACCCTTCCGGTGGTCCCGGTACAATACCGATGACCCCGAAACTTGTCCCGATGGCCGAAACAGGACTTCCTATATATAAATCTTTACCTCTGGACCATTCCGGAACTCCTCGTGACGTCCGGGATCTCATCCGGGACTCTGAACAACATTCGGTAACCACATACAAGCTTCCTTTATAACCCTAGCGTCATCGAACCTTAAGTGTGTAGACCCTACGGGTTCGGGAGACATGCAGACATGACCGAGACGTTCTCCGGTCAATAACCAACAGCGGGATCTGGATACCCATGTTGGCTCCCACATGTTCCACGATGATCTCATCGGATGAACCACGATGTCAAGGACTCAATCGATCCCGTATACAATTCCCTTTGTCTAGCGGTATTCTACTTGCCCGAGATTCGATCGTCGATATACCGATACCTTGTTCAATCTCGTTACCGGCAAGTCACTTTACTCGTTCCGTAACACATCATCCCGTGATCAACTCCTTGGTCACATTGCGCATATGATGATGTCCTACCGAGTGGGCCCAGAGATACCTCTCCGTTTACACGGAGTGACAAATCCCAGTCTTGATTCGTGTAAAACAATAGATACTTTCGGAGATACCTGTAGTGCACCTTTATAGTCACCCAGTTACGTTGTGACGTTTGATACACCCAAAGCACTCCTACGGTATCCAGGAGTTACACGCTCTCATGGTCGAAGGAAGAGATACTTGACATTGGCAAAGCTCTAGCAAACGAACTACACGATCTTTGTGCTATGCTTAGGATTGGGTCTTGTCCATCACATCATTCTCCTAATGATGTGATCCCGTTATCAACGACATCCAATGTCCATAGCCAGGAAACCATGACTATCTGTTGATCACAACGAGCTAGTCAACTAGAGGCTCACTAGGGACATATTGTGGTCTATGTATTCACACGTGTATTACGATTTCCAGATAATACAGTTATAGCATGAATAAAAGACAATTATCATGAACAAGGAAATATAATAATAATACTTTTATTATTGCCTCTAGGGCATATTTCCAACAGCTTTTGTTTAATTTTCTAAAATCAATTACCATTCTATAGCCAATCACTATTCTTTGTGGAATGAGTTCATTTTATCATTAGGAACAACGGTAATACCTCCTTTCATAGGGACACAATGAACATGACTTACCTATCTACTATTAGCTATGGGATATATTATACCTGCCTCCAGAAGCTTTAGTATTTCACTTCTTACCACTTCTTTCATATTAGGACTCAATCATCATCGATGATCAACTACGGGTTTAGCATCAGGTTCCTTATAAACCTTGTGCTGACAGAGAGTGGGACTAATGCCCTTAAGATCATCAAGAGTATATCCACTAGCAGCACGATGCTTCCTCGGAATTATTAATAATCTCTTTTCTTCATGTTCTGTAAGGTTAGCACTAACAATAACAGGATATATCTTCTTTTCATTAAGATAATCATATTTCAAAGTGTTAGGAAATTGCTTTAATTCAAACATAGGATCCCCTTTAGGTGGAGGAGGACCTCCTAGAGTTTCAACAGGCAAATTGTGTTTAAGGATAGGTTGTTGTTCAAAGAATATTTTATCTATTTCATTTCTTTCATGCGAGTGCATATCATTTTCATGGTCTAGCAAATAATGTTCTAGTGGATCAGTAGGAGGTACGGCAATAGAAGCAAGACCAATTATTTCATCCTTACTAGGTAATTCTTCATCATGAGGTTGTCTACGAAACTTGGAGAAATTAAACTCATGAGACACATCACCAAAATTGGCATTGGCCGTTTCTTTATGACAATCTATCTTATCATTAACAGTGTTCAAGAAAGGTCTACCAAATATTATGAGACAGAAATCATCTTGTGGAGAACCAAGAACTAGAAAATCAATAGGATATTTTATTTTCCCACACAAGACTTCAACATATCTAACTATCCCAATTGGTGTGATGGTGTCCCTATTTGCAAGTTTAATAGTGACATCAATATCCTCTATTTCAGCAGGTGTTATATCATTCATAATTTCTTGATAGAAGGTAAAAGGAATAGCACTCACAGTAGCACCCAAATCACATAAACCATGATAGCAATGATCTCCAATTTAACTGAGACAATAGGCATGCCAACAACAGGCTTATTCTTATCTTTAGTATCGGGTTTGGCAATTCTAGCAACTTCATCACAAAAAATAAATAGCATGCCCATCAATATTATCGACCAAGAGATCTTTGACCATAGAAATACTATGTTCTTCTATAATTTGTTCAGAAGGTTTAGGTGCTCTAATATTACTTTTGTTAACTACAGTTGATACTTTAGCATGTTCCTTTATCCAAACAGGAAAAGGTGGTTTTTCAATATAAGCAGTAGGCACAACTAGATCAACATTGTAAATGATAGTTTCATCTTTAACTGTAATTGGCTCCTCAATCTTTTCTTTAATAAGGGGGTGGTATTTAAACCACTTCTCCTTAGGGAGATCAACATGAGAAGCAAAAGATTCACAAAAGGAGGCTACTATCTCAGACTCAAGTCCATATTTAGTAAACTTGTGAAAAGCATCTGTATTCATAAAAGATTTAACACAATCAAACTCAAGCTTAATACCTGACTCTTCACCTTCCTCGAGTTCCCAATCTTCATAGTTGTATTTAATTCTTTCCAAAATATCCCACCTGAATTCAATAGACTTCTTCATAACACAACCAGTACAAGAAGTATCGAGCATGGATTAATCATTATGAGAAAGCCGAGCATAAAAATTATGTATAATAATTTCTCTTGAGAGCTCATGATTGGGTCATGAATATGATAATGATTTAAGCCTCCCCCAAGCTAGAGCAATACTTTCTCCTTCATGAGGTCAAAAATTATATATATAATTCTGATCACAATGAACTAGATGCATATGATGAAACTTTTGGTGAAATTCCAAATTCAATTGATTCCAGTCCCAAGCTCCAATATCATCACATAGCCTATACCATGTCAATGCTTTTTCCTCCAGAGATAAAGGGAAAACCTTCTTTTTAACTTCATCTCCGGGTAAACCTGGAAGCTTAAACATCCACATATATCAAATGCATATCAGGATGCTCCATTCCATCTCCTGCATAAGGATTAGCTAGAAGTTTCGCTATCATACTCGAAGGAATTTCATAACCAATATTTCTAGTAGGTGCAGTAGGTTGAGGAGAAACTCTTTGTGCTTCCGGTCGAGGTGAAGATACCCCAAACAAACCCCTCAAAGGATTGATTTCCATAGTAACAAGTAACAGTAAATTTCAGCATGTAATATAAGTTTTTCCTTACCAATTTCCACTTACAAAGAGTGCTTCACTACCCAGCAACGGCGCCAGAAAAGAGTCTTGATGACCCAAAAGTATAAGGGGTCAATTGTAGTCCTTTCGATAAGTAAGAGTGTCGGACCCAACGAGGAGCAAAAGGAAATGACAAGCGGTTTTCAGCAAGGTAATTTTTGCAAGCACTGAAATTGTCGGTAACAGGTAGTTTGATAGCAAGATAATTTGTAACAAGTTCCAAGTAGCAATAGTAACAATAGGTGCAGCAAGGTAGCCCAATCCTTTTTGTAGCAAAAGATAGGCCAAAACAATCTCTTATAGTAAGCAAAGCGCTCTTGAGGACACACGTGAATTTCATCTAGTCACTTTCGCTACTTTGATAATTTGATATGTGGGTGGACTGGTGCTTGGGTGCTGTTCTTACTTGAACAAGCCTCCCACTTATGATTAATCCCTCTCGCAAGCATCCGCAACTACGAAATAAGAATTAAGATAATATCTAACCATAGCATTAAACATATGAATCCAAGTCAGCCCCTTACGAAATAGCGCATAAACTAGGGTTTAAGTTTATGTCACTTTAGCAACCCATCATCTAATAACTACTTCACAATGCATTAATGCTCAAGATCAGAGGAGTAATAAATATCATAATCGATCTGAACATATAATCTTCCACCAAATAAACCGGTTAGCACCAACTACAAGATGTAAACAACACTACTAGTCACCCACAGGTACCAATCTAAGGTTTTGATACAAAGATTGAACACAAGAGATGAACTAGGGTTTTGAGATGAGATGGTGATGTTGAAGATGTTGATGGAGATTAGTCATCCCACGATGAGAGGGTTGTTGGTGATGTCGATAGCTTCGATTCCCCCCTCCTGGAGGGAAGTATCCCTAGTGGAATCGCTCCGCCGGAGAGCAAAAGTGCTCCTGCCCAAGTTCCGCCTCGAGACGGCGGCGCTCCTTCCCCAAAATCCCCTCCTTATTTTTTCTAGGGTAAATGACATTATATACCAGAAGATGGTCGCCAAAAGTGGTCCATGGGGCCCACAACCCACCAGGGCGCCCCTAGGTGGCCTCCTCCAGTATCTCTTTTCTCCAGTATTTCTTATATATTCCAAAATAAATCTCCATACAATTTCAGCTTATTTGGAGATGTGCAGAATAGGTATCTATGATGTAGCTTTTTCAGGTCCAGAATTCCAGCTGTTGGTATTCTCCCTCTTTGTGTAAACCTTGCATATTATGAGAGAAAAGGCAGTAGAACTACTCAACAAAGTGTTATATTGCATAAAAACACTATAAATAATAATAGGAAAACATGATGCAAAATAGACGTATCAGGCAGCGTCCTCGGCAACTTTGGTGACCTTCTGGACTGATTTTAGGCGACGCATTTGTCCGTCATTAGGCATGTGCATATTCTGTGATGATTTTAAGTGTCATGGAAAATAATTTCAAAATTTCAGATTTTTTAGAACTCGGTTGCCTATATTAAAATTCCCCAAAGCACCGAGCACCGCCGCCACCACCCGGCGTCCCCCTCCTTCACCTTGGCGCCTACTTCGGCCTCCGAGCTCCACGTGGATCGACAGCGGTGGCTGCATCAGGTACAACTTTCGTAGCCATGCTCCTCTGCTCTCTGGTCGTGGCAATCGGGCCACAGCAATGCCATGCTCAGGGAAATGTCCTCTGGTGCTGTCAATTTGGCTACATAATGGTCTCTGTAACGACAATTTGGTTAGCTATAGTGACCTCTCGTGGTGGAAATTTGGTTAGCTAGGCGAGCCTTCCAGTGGCCTTTTTAGGGTTTCCAAAACTTTTCCCGTTCTCCAAAAACTTTTAGGGTTTCTTCTGAAACACTTTTGGTTCTCTCTCCAAAACATTTTATATATTTCTCAAACTTTTTATCGACAAATTTCTCTCAAGCTCCTAAAACTTCTAGTACTTAGCAAATTGGCGAACCTTAAGTGTGTGAGCCCACACGTCTAGTAAAGTGCAAACATGACCCAAAACTATTTCAGTCAGTATTCAATAGAGGAACCATGGACATCCATGTTGATCCCTACACCCACACGAATTATTATCGTGTGAACTTTTTGTTCCCGCATACAATTCCATTTGCTTCATGATATACAAAAAACCAAAGACGAGACTTATCGGTATCCATTTGAAGCAACTCTTGATCACTATACCAAGTTATCCTCATTACCAGGTTTTTTCCCATTCATATTCCAGCATCCTCGTGATCATATCATGTTGTGTCTGGATAGATGATGGTGGATACGAAAACACGGACAGGGGCCAAATAATATATCTCCATCACCGGAGGAGGAAATCTCAATCTTGAGCTACCAAGTCTCTCGACATAATTTTTCGATGCACCTGAAAGTTGTCGTTATAATCACCCTATTACGGGTAACGGTTGACGAACCCCAAAGTACATCGTCTGACATGAAGGTGCTTTGAACTCTCATCGTCTAAGGAAGTGAGTATGCGTTAACATCTGCATGAAAGCACTAATAACATGTGACAATGTGTTGTCATAGCATTATCATTTGATTGGTTCTGTTCAACATCATTGCTCCAATGACAACGTGATCCCATTGTTATCGGCATCCTTATTACTTTAATGATGCCCTATGATCAGGAAAACAGGATCATCATGCAACACCTGAGCTAGTCTTAGAGGCTAGACAAGGAACCTAGTATAGTATTTATGTTTCCACACATGCTAAAGGGTTTTCCTCCGAATCTCGTTTATATGCAGACGCAAGGACCATTACAATTATAACACAGAAAGCAAAGATTCATTACAAGCATGGAAATACATAATAATATTTATTATTGCCTCTAGGGCATATTTCCAACATATATAATATCAAAATTTACATAATCTGACATAAGCACGAGATATTTCATTTTCACATGTTAGTGTTATCTTTATCGCACTTTTATCTATTGGACAATTACTATTGGTGAAACTATGCATCCTAGTCTAGTTCTTTGCATAAAAACACTTCCCAAAACTTTCATAAGTACTCTTATTTTTAGTTATTATTTACTGCCAAAATACAAAATACTTCCTACAACTTTATATATTAATATCGTGTACAAGTAGATCGGCTAGCAAGGTTCATACCCTTACTAGAGTTGATGGGGCACATGTGAACTTTTATTACTGTTGTGCAACTTATCATTGGTGTACGAGACATTATCTTCCCCAATTGATACTTGGTTTCTCATCGAGCGGAGACTTGCTTGTTGCGACAAACTGTTGCACTTGTGATCTCAACTACCTTGACTGGTCATACTACCAACAAGCATCACTTGGTGATGAATCTCTTGCTCTTGTGCTTCAAAAGATAAAATTCCACACTCAGACTCTCATAGGATGACCTTGATTGGAGAGGTTGGGTGTTTGAATGATTGGAGTGGTATCAAAGAGGTGAAGAGAGATCAAAGGTTTGACATGATGTTGGGGTAGAATGCCCTATGAACTCAACACAAGTTCTAAAAGTTGTCACCCAAAGCACATAGGAGCAAGAAGCTCTCCACCACATCCTAGATCCTCCTTTTATAGTATCGGCATACATATGAACTCAATGTGGTCTTGGATCCAAAATATATAAAATTAAGTCCTTAACTTGACCAGCACTTGTCCATGTTGATGTAGGGATCACCAACCATCTTCCTAGTTGCTTCTTCTTAGACATAACCAAAAGAAACTTGAATGTTCATTAGTCCTTGAGCTATGATGTCACTGATCACCAAAATCCACCTAGGGTATGAAGATGCACTTTCATTTAGCCTTAACCAATGGAATGAAAGACTACAATGAGCATGATACACCATATAGTTTTTTTTTCCTTTTTGCTTCTCCAAACGATACAACGTCCCTGGTTTATAGATTGATGATGGTCATCTTCTTCCCGAGATGGCCGGTCAGAGGCTTGGTGATCGGATCTCGAGATCCATCATCTTGTCCCGACTGCGAGTAGGGGAGACATGGTTGCCGGTGAAAACCGAGCCGACGGCAGGCGATGGCGGCATTCTCGTCGTTACCTTGATGAAGGCATCGTCGTGTAACTATTGTCGACCCACTCGTGCTGCTCCGGGGGAAACCCTAGGATCTGCTGTTCCAGATCGGACGATGGCAGCATTGTGGTGTCGTTTCTCTCTTGGGAGCATCGTTTGCGGAGCAGCGCTGGATGTCAGAGGCAGGAGGTGGAGCGGCTTCGTCTTGCACGGAGCTTCGGTGGTGATGTCAAGTCATGCCTGACTGACAGGTGCTACGCTTTGTCATGCCTGGTCGGCAGGTGCTACGCACGACAGATCTTCCAAGGACTTCAAGCTGTGTCGGCTGGTGATACCTGGTAGCATGGCGCTGAGGTGTATCAGTGGTGACCGCGACGTGCTCAGCTGTTTGCGCGCAGGGAGGAGGTGTCGTTTGGCGCTGTGATGGCGTCGACGATAGCTAGACCGAGCAAGGTTGATGCAGCAGTACAGTTCTGAAGATGGAGCGGTGGCAGTTGGCGGCGGCGGCATCTGAGTGCACGCCGGACCGGTGAGACCCATGCCCGGCAGGCGTCCTGGATGGGTTCTCAGGTCTTAGATGTTAGATTTGGCTGCGATGTCTGTTTGGTATTAGGCCCAGGCTATCTGCGCCCCTTCATCAGCTGAGTAGAGGTGCTTAGACGGCGGCTTTAGTCTTACTGTTGTATTACTTTGTAAGGTCTTGTGAGAATAATTAATAAAGTGGCCATATGCATCGCCCAGATGCAGAGGCCGGGGGTCATCCTCCTTTTCTAAAAAAAAAAAGATTGATGATGGTCATCCATTCGCTGGCAAAGGAGACAATAGGCATGGCCTAACACGACACCCCTCATTTAAGCAAGGGAAAATTATATCTCATTGTAATGATCATCAGGGCAGCTTTTTGTCTCTGCCGTTCGCACCAGACAGGGCCGGGCTATTCGCAGCAAGCAGCAAAGCCACGGCACGAACAACAAGAGCAGCACAAGGGGGGCAAAAGAAGAGAAGACAGAGCGTGGATTTGTACCAGGATTATTCGGCTGGTTCCTTAAAAAACCAGGCACTCGGCCTGACCGGACTGCCCATCATTTCAGGAGGCATATGGTGGAGCTTTAACCAACACAACAGTTACGGCACCGCGCGAGTGGCCTCCGGAATCATTGCTAGATCATGTCACAAACACACTACCTGTACCCAGAATCGCATGAATTCAGGGAGTGATTGCGCTTTACTTTATGCATCAGCATAATCAACCCAACTGGGTACTCCAAGCATCAGAATGTTCGGATTAAAATGTACATCTAGTGCATCTCAAGTAGGAGTGCTATTTACCAAGCAGTGCGTTCGGCGCGTTCGAAAGCAACGCCGGCATATTCCAATCCAGACAAGGGGCTCATTTTGAGCCCAAACACGTACGTGTGTCAGGAAAGCATACAGCATTGAAGAATGTGGAAATGGCAAAGATACTACCAACTAGAGAGGAATATATGCCATAAAAATGACATGCCCATGATCTTATATAGAAAGATCCATGCAAATATAAGGTGCCAATAAGTTCCCAGAAGTAGCAAAATTTGGCTATATAAACGGTTTGGGACTACAGACATCAGCGTCGCAGAATGTTTGGGACTACAGATATCAGCATCACAAAATGTTTGGGACTACAGACATCAGCGTCGCAAAATGTATAAAACGTAAATATACCTGTGTTGGACGCAAACCCAACCATCAGTGTCCCTAGCAACAAAATAAAGAGCAAATGTGACATGCCCAGATCCACATGTCTGTACCTTGCCTGACAGATGAAAAAGCTTCTGGTGCCATCCAAAATATGCATGTTCTTCAATAATGAAAACTATGATGCAAAGCAATCACCCAACAAAATGCACCCCATGCCTCACAAGTTCTAACCGACATTAATGATACCATAAAGTAGAAACTTTGGGAGCAATATTAACTACTCAATGATCCAGCAAACATTACAACAAAATTTTACAAAATAGCTCAGAAGCTCAATGATCACACTATATATTAATTGTCAGAAAGGCTAGGCAAAGTAAGAAAAAAAATTCATTCCAGTGACTGGACAGCAGTAATACCAAACATGAATATGATATCCACAAGACATAGCACACATATCACAAAAAACTTCAGAAAATAGAATAGTCAGCTGTCTACAATATACAAGTACTAGGTCTGTTACCTACGATCAGGAACTACCAATACCAAGTTAGCATACATAATTATTCGTCAAGATACAATTTTACATTGAACAAACATCGATCACTCGTGTCATACAAACATGTACCAGCTCAATGGAAATTTATAAGAGATGTGGTTAATAACTTGAAGAAAACAAACCATAGCTTAGTATACTAACACAGAAGTGATACCAGTATATCTGCATTCCACATCAGATATCTCATGCAAAATTGAATCAATGAACTTCAAAAGGGAACAAAGAACAGTAGATATGTACTGTCAAACACCATGATTATGAATAGAAAAAATGACAGTGTGAATGTTCATACACACACAAAAGAAATACCACTTACGAACAAAACCCTACTTGAGTTGAACAGAAATTTAACAACAAATTAGCAGATTTACAATATAATAGGTCGCACCCAAGTTATAAACAAACATAGCATAAAAGCTATAGGCAATCGAAATCCTAATCACACCCAGGCTTCTCTAGTGCATGGCTTACATAGCGAAAATACGGAAATTAGCAATCCGAATATTTTAATCAGTGAGTACAAAAGTTGCTTCAACTGATAAATCCTTTTCATCTATCAGTAATCATTGAACAATCATTCGTTTCTTAGCAACTCATAATCACAATACCGAGTTGATGCCCTAAAATTTAACAGGACAAATAATAGGTTTTCAGGCACAATGACTGGGGATTAACAAATGTCACCACATGACAGTTGGGCTATTCAATTGGATCACCATCGTCACAAGAAGACAAGCAGCACATGGCCACATTACTAGGTCCGTTGAAATTATTGTCCAAAGAAAAGGGACGTGACAGAAGTTAGCAGCAATGATAAAAAAAAACATGTGATGAATGTGCTTTCACAGATAAATAAATATAAAATTTATTGTGCCAATTATATGCCTGAACAGTCTGTCAGTGTTGAGCCAATTTGCAAGGTGCCACACGTCTCTGATCGCAGCACAATTATATGCCCAGGTGTGCCATGACAAAAATTCTGGAGTTAAGTGAAACGAACAAACTGGAGACTAACTAGCATCACCTCATCTAGAATGAGTAGTTAAATGGAAATGGCAACATCACGAAGAAAAGAAGGAAACCTTGTTCAACAGTAGCAGCAGCAGGTGTTCAATTAGTCAAGGAGCAGCACGATTCAAGGAGAGTCAAGGCCTATGAAGCCCCAAAAGTCTGCCATCTACAAGCTGATGAAATAAAGAGGATAGCTGAACAGTAACCGTGCTCCCCAAAGGATGGCAACAGTTGACATGGCGACATGGACGGACGCCATGATCGGGCACATGAGATAATAGCAGCTTTGATGATGAAAAGATAGCCCAGCGACTAACACCAATCCCAATCTTTTTTAAATGTTCATTCATCATGGCTCATGAGCCATGACGATACGACCCAATACCCATCTGCATGATGCCCCTGGGTAACTTGCAACAGCAGCTTAAGCAAGCAGGCTATAGTGTAGCCGACCAAGATTTTCACCCAACAAGCAAAGGAGAAAGAAGGCTGCAATCCCAGGCAGTGAACCGTGTCAAATCAGGCATGCATGGGTCTGCTTTTCACACGCCTTCTTTCCTTTCCTTTCACATCTTGTCAATCCGGCACGGGGAATCAATATGGGGGCTAGCACAAAAAACCATGGCTGGTAGGATAGGAGGATGGAGCACAGCACAGGAAGCAACCATGATCCTGCCTCCTCTCCTCCTCATGCATCTCCTCTAGCCTCTACTACAACATGCTTCCCAACATGCATGCCAATTACCAAAAGCTGAAGATGCTAACATAGTTTAACATGTACTCCCTCTGTAAATTAATATAAGAGCATTTAGATTACTACTTTAGTGATCTAAATGCTCTTATATTAGTTTACGGAGGGAGTAGTAGTATGAGTGTGAGATAAGATGGTGTATAATAAGCACAAGAATTCCCTCATCACATGCATTACACATTGGCCTCTCTCTAGGACACAAGTCCCAATGCAATTAGAAGATGCTACATCTACAAAGCACAAAGCCAATGCCAAGAATGCCTCCCGTTCTTTCAATCCTACCTACCCGTAGAAAAAGATGGGGAAAACAAACAGGGAAAAGTGTGCTCCGATGAGTGAGTGAGATAAACAAGATAGGCATGGCAAGCATTGGATGCCAAATCGGCCACGCAAAGGAGTGAAAGCCAAGCAAGTGAGCGTTGCAAGAGTCAAACTTTTCTGCTCAACTTATCATGATAATCTATCTATCTATCAGCAGGAGAGAAGCCTGAACAGTGCACGCCTCTGGATCCCAGCCTGCTCGAAATGGCACCCACGGCCTACATGGTTTGCACCCCTGAACACATCCCCATATATGGAAAGGCAGGCATTGGGAACATCAGCAAGGCATGAGACAAGAAGAAACCAATTGGACAAAACCAGCAGGCAATAACCTGATCAATTCATTGTGCAAAGTACTACTGTTGATTTGATCTTCATTATCTTGTTTAACATTCCTAATTGACAATTATTCTTCTCTAAGAGTACATTAGTACTGCTAGAAAATTAAGCAACTGGTGCTACTAGGAGGACTGGGCTGGACTAGACTAGGAACGATTAACACTTGATGTCATACAGCATGAACAAATTAATGGCGAACACCATGCATTGCATTCCACCCCGGCCATGAGAGGGTTGACAGGTTTGTACTTACTAGCAATGAAGAGAAGAAAGGAAAGAATGGTACTGTAGTAATGATCTACTATGTGACCTTACTCTTCTAGCAGCTCGGCTCAGTTCATGGTGTTACCATAGCTGGACCCGCCGCCAAGTATGTGCTGCTGGCCTCCTCCCCCTCCGCCTGCTCCTCCGGCGCCACCGCCGCCGTACATGTCGGAGGGCGCCATCGAGGAGGACCCCCCACCTCCCCTCGCGGCATTGCCGCCGCCGCCCCCGAGGTGGAGCTCGGACATGTTGGGCACGGCGCCGCCGGTGCTCGAGTCCATGTCATTGCTGGCGCGGCCGTCGTCGACGCCCTGGTCGTAGAGGAAGCCCTTGAAGACGTGGCCGTTGATGGTCACCGTGGCCTGGTACGCGTACTCGTCCTCGCCGTCGTCGACGGACGTCACGCGCACGCACCTGAACACCGCCGGCGCGCGCACCTGCCGCGGCAGGTACCCCCTGAACGACGCGTCTGCAGCACACACACATAGCAGATGCTGAGCAAACTGTCTCGAATTACGCACGCGTGAAGAGGATACGTTGCCGTGGTGGGCGGCGTGGTTACAATACAAACCTTGATGGCTGGAGGTGGTGTCGTAGCTGCGCGGCGTGGTGGCGTTGGAGGTGGAGGTGTGCGAGGTGGTGGCCTGCTGGGAGGAGAGGAGGCGAGGCTTCTTCGATCCGGCGGCGGTGGAGGCGTTGGCGGGGGACGAGGCGGAGCCGCCGAGGTGCTGGCGCTCGCGGCGGCGGGCGGCGGGGACCCAGGTGCTCTTGACGTGCGTGGAGCAGTCGAAGCCGCGGCTCTTGCAGCAGGTGCGGCACCGGCTGTGGGTGCAGTCCTTCTTGGCCTGGTTGCCGCAGTCCTGGCAGGTGGTGGTGCCCGACCCGGAGGACCCGTCGCCGCCGGCGTCGAGCATCTGGACGGGCTTCTTAAAGTAGAAGGGGCCCGGGCTAGGGTTAGGGTTGCCGCCACCGCCGCCCGCCGCCGACGGCGAGTGCTGCTGCTGATGGTGCTGCGCGGACTGCCAGAACTGGATGCCGCCGCTGGCGGCGGCCGCCTTGGCCGCCTCGGGGTCGAGCACGCAGGGGCCCGCGGAGAGCAGCGGGAAGATGGCGTCGGAGGCAGCCGCCGCGGCGGCCGCGTCGTGGTGGTGGTGATGGTGGTGCGTGTGGTGGAACGACGCGGCGGGGGCGACCACCACCATCCCCACGTCGCCGGCCGCCATGCCGTAGTTCAGGGCCGCCTGGCGCGAGGCGGGGGACGAGGAGGCCGACGCCGGGCCCCACAACCCCGCCCCCAGCGCGGCGCCGGAGGCGGCCGCGGCCGCGGCCGCCGCGGCGCCGGCATTGAAGCCGAGCGAGAGGTCGTCCCCCCTGCTGCCCCCCGCGGCGGCGGCGGCCGCGGCGGAGGACGCGACCCAGTCCGCGAAGGCGCCGGTGTCGGACGGGAAGCGCCGGCCCGAAGCCACACTTATGCCCAGCGAATTCCGCGCCCGCGCGCGGCGAGATCGGGATTAAAAATTGTCACCGGCTGGAATCGCCGCCGCCTATGCGTTCCGCTAGAAGCTAGTAGGAGGGGTAGTGGCTGCGGATCCTACGCCGCCGATCCGGGGGAACGGAAGGAAGGAGAATAAAAATCCTCCACTAGCGCTGATGCTACGACTCTCTCTCTCTCTCTCTCTCTGACGCAGCAGGTGAGCGGGGGCTGTGGTGGGAGCTTCTTCTCCTCTTCCCCGCCTTGGAAAACAGTAGGAGACGGACGGACGGACGGATGGATAGCGAGGGCACTAGGCTGCGGCGTCTCTATCGCCCCAATTACTACTAGCGCGCGCCGGCCGGCCACCCCCTCCCTCTCCCTCTCGCTATCTCCAACTCCTCCACCAAGCACCGAGCTCTCTACCACTCTAGCTCCTTTAACTCTAGCTGCCTATATAGTACCTGCCTGACAGGGCCCATCAATCTAGCCCCCCTCCCTCGTCTGCCTTTTCGTGCCACGCCACTTTCATTTTCTTTTCCTCGGTGATTTTCGACAGCGGTACTACTACTACCACGCTTTTGTAAAATGTGCTATGGAAGCCAAGGTTGGCTTTTGCGGGTGATGGAGCGGGGCAGGGGGATTCATTTTTTTAAGTGCTGGGGTGTGGGGGCTCTGAAAATTCCTGTGGAGGGAGGGACGGAGATCTTCGCTTCTGGAATCTGGATCGACGATGATCACTCGCTATCTATCCATCTTTGGCCGGCCGCTTCTCTGTCTTCTTTTCTCCCCGCTTCCCACGCACTGACCAGCTTCTTCGCTTCTCCTGCCCCCCTCTGCCGCGCCTGCTGCGGCCAGGCAGCCGCGTTAATTGCCGGAGCACGGATCAGGTACACTAGCAGCATCTTCTCCGGTGGCTAAGGCTAACGACGTCGGTTGGCTGGCAGGTACGCCGGCGCATGCTCACAAGATCCGGCGCGTGCAGTGCATGGCCGTGACGAACCAGACCCTCCCCGTTTCCAATTCCAACTTGCCAACGCTCCCATTCTCCTCTTCCACAGCAAATTTTGTTGGGACGTGGCGCGGCTACGGCGCCGCTGGTCTCTCTTCAGCGCGTCATTGGCGGGCTGGGTTTGCTGGCCACCACTGCGTGACCAGTAGGAGGAACTGTTCTTAACAGCGGCGTGATTGATGATTGGCCGGACAAGAACAGACTCTTCTCAGGCTGGTCATAGTGGGGAGTAACTTAGACTAGTGTCATGCATATGACACTAGACTAAGTTACTACCTTCATAGTGCAAAGTAACATACTAGTAGTGTCATATGTGGCTTTATTTATTAGCTTGTAGACTCATCTTGTCTTGGGAAGCGCTATGTTACAGTAACATATTATGTTACTACTTCTCATTAACTACATGCCACATAAGCAAAAATTCCTCGAAGTGCGCTATGTTACTACCTAAGTTACTCCCACTATGACTAGCCTCACTGCACGCTGCCGCCGCACCCCTCTTCACGCATTAATTAATCCCGTCGTAGAAACGGAGGTTTGTTCAGTTTGAGGCCAAGGTTTATCCGATCATTGCATGGGTTACATATGGAGTACTGAAAAAGTTTCGAAAAATAGAATAAAATAAGGAAAACTTGAATGTGTTCCCTTTGGATCTGTAAAAATTCATTGAAGTATACTAGTGATTTGTAAGTGCACAACAAAAATCTCAGCCCAGCAAAAGCAAAAAGGGCCCCTTTTATATGCAAATATTTGTCTTTTGTACGCTAGGCCTGAAAGTATATTAGCATAGAAACTCACACATGCTTGGTCTACATGTATTTTTTGTTGCGGGTGGGTGAGTCTAAATGTACTATACGTATATGTTAGATGCTTACGTATTATATTTGAGAAATGGGCTCCATGGAGCCCGTCCTCCATACACACTTTCTGATGGATTATGGAGGAATTTTGTGGATGTCGGTTTTTGTAGATCCATACATGTTATTTTAGATGCAACAATTTGAACTCCTGGGCGTTGGCATGGTACTAAAAAAATATTCTAGCAATCATCTAAACAGAAACAAACATTATTTGTTATTATAGGGAAATGTGGACTCCCTCCTTTATCGTTTCTTACCTCTTTTTTTTTGCCGTTTTTAAGGACCCTGCTTTGGAAATATGAAAACATTGACTATATGTGTTGTACAATTTCAAGGGCGTAAATACTCAATGCATCAGGAGAGGGCTCCATTTGTCGAAGAGGATCGAATCACACCGGGTCTTCAATGATTACTCCATTGCTACAAGAAGATAGGTTGGTGCCACTTTGTGTATTAGTTGTATTTCATTCGTTGAAGAGACCCGGGTCGGGTCTAGCAGGCTATTGAGAATGTCGGTGTTTTGCTTGTAATTATGAACTGAAGTACAAGTGTGCAATGTTGTTAGGAACTAATCCAGAAAGCCGCTTGAATGCGAAAGAACCCTTCTGCACCCGAGCTCATATGCACCCCCGTGAACAGTAAAATCGAAAAAATAGCAAAAAAAAACCCTGAAATTTCTTAGAGACAAACTTTCATGATTTCTTGGCACGCGTGCAAAAAATTTCTCGGAGCATCAATTTTTCTTTTCCACGGCAACATTTTTGGAATGTTTTTTCTTCATGAAATTTTGCACGCAATTTAAGAATTCGTCAAAAAATTCAGATTTGTTTTGTCATTTTTCATTTTTACTGTTGATGAAGGTGCATATGAGCTTAGGTGCAGAAACTTCATGTCCACTTGAATGAGACTTTTTCATTATATGGCAAACTTTGGTAGAACCTAGGTTTGTACTACAACTTGGCTTGTCTCCGGGTCCGACAATGTTGACAACTTATGCCGCATACATTGTAATTGTTAATGTGTTGAATAATACTATAATACAAGTGTTGATTTCACACGCAAAAAAAAACCCTATAAATTTGAGTTGGCCATGTTGTCCAAAGAAGCCCTTAAGTTTTTGCTTCTTTATCGGCTTCAAGTATGCATTACCTTGAAGCTGCCAATGAAGCGAAAAAGAACATGACAGATCACAGTAGTACAACATGCATTATCTGGAACATTGTTTTCTTTTTCTTTGTATCTATAGAAGAAAATATTTTTTTTGGCGAAATAAACATAGCCCAGATGGTTAGATTCCTTCTGATGGAACCAACCAAACCAGATTCAAGTCCTGCATTTTGCATGCGTACTCACATTTTCCTGCATTTATTTCAGGCTTTCCGGCGATGTTTGTCTGTTCCTAAAAGCGAGTGTGCGCGCGTGTATGTAAAGGTCCAGTTTGCCTTGTGTTTCTAAAAATATATTAACTTCGTCCCAAAATTCTTTTCTTAGACTTGTGTAGATACTAGATACTCCCTCTGTCCGGAAATAGTTGTCTTAGAAACCACTTTTAAGACAAGTATTTCCGGACAGAGGGGGTTTCTAAGACAAGTATTTCCGGACAAAGGGAGTACATATGTATTTTAACATTAAAACACGATACTGATACCCGTGTCTAGGCAAATACAGAATTTTTAAGAAGGGAGTAGCTAGAACTCATCTAGATGAGACGTAATTTGGTCTCATTCACCTGAAAAACAAGAACGGATATAACCCACGTCAGCACACACGCATCTTATAGCATCACATTCAATGGCTATAAAAGGTGAATGAGACCAAACTAAATCTCATCTAGATGAGTTCTAGCAAAACTGCTTTAAGAATGCATTTGTTTTGAGCAAAATAAATAAAGATAGGGTATGCCTTTTGTTGCTAACCCGTGTATGGGACGGTGACAAGGACAGAGATCTACACTAGTTCCTCGTTTGGACCTACGAGAGCTTAGCTGGCCGCCCCCACGGATATCTTGCTCTGATAGGGAGGTGTCAACGAGCGCGATGGTCTCATTTGGAAAACCAGACCGTGGTCCTCCCTCCGTTCCGCAGAATTCTGTAAACAGGCACGAGACCCAAATGGCGAAACCAAACAAGTGGACGCCCCGCCGCCCAGCTGCTTGCATGGATTACGTGTACACTACTGTAGTACGTACTACGACATGTGAACGAGCGTGTAAAATGTGGCCGCAAAGGCGACGGCCGGCGCTGCATGTGCCCGCTCCCCGACCGTCCCCGGCTCACATGATTGATCGAGCGGCGCCGCTACTTTGGACGCGAACGGACGAAAGAAAGCGTCCCGGCCCGCCGTGTCCCCATCACCGGCCCGCCCCGGCCTATCGGCCGAAAGAGCACCCCGGAGGTGGAACCAAAGGCAGAGAAAAAGGGTAACACACACACACAATCCGGAAATGATAAAAATAGGGTCGGACTTTCTCAAAAAATAAAAATAGAGTCGGGCTCGTGGCATTTTGACACGCTCAAGCAAAGCGATCGAGCGATAACATGCAATGCATGCCAACCAAGGAAGAAGGAAGATACGTAGTAGCTGCGGAAACAACTGTTTGGAGCGTCCCATGCATAATGTCGCCGCTGTAAAGCCTGTGCCAAAGTTGGCTAGCGGCGGGGATCGGGCGGGCATCGGGCTCCTGCGAGGAGCTGGTGGACACCCCGCTCTCATGTGTCGTGTGCGGTGGTGGTGCCCCGCTCTCATGAACCGGCCACGTCCTTAGGCTGGTCATAGTGGGGAGTAACTTAGACTAGTAACATACATATGTTACTAGTCTATGTTAATACCTTCATAGTGGGTAGTGTCATAGGTGTGGTAACATAGTTGCCTTCATTTATTACTTTGTAGACTCATTATGCATTGAAACCGCTATGTGATGGTAACATATTATGTTACTCTATTTGCCTCTCTCCTCATTAACTACTTGCCACATCATCATTTTTGCTTACGTGGTATCTATGTTACTACCTATGTTACTTCCACTATGACCAGCCTTAGTAGTACACGCTTTGGGCCAGATTATTATTGCATGTTAAACTGGCAAAAAGGGGCTCGGAAACGCCGCTGGTTTACGGCGAGGAGGAAGCATCCGCGGCTGTTCCTGCGGCGGGGAAAAGACGATTGTCCGAGTGAGATTCCCCGCCGCCCACTCCGGTCGCCCTCGTCAGATCGAGCACGCGCCGATTAGGTAAACTAAACGAGCATTCCGTCCTTTTGCTCCCGCCGCGATAAAGCCGAATCGGTGGACGAATGATCGGCGTGCGGCACGGCTCCCCGGATGTTCTCTGCGTGCAGGGATCGGAGCCTACAATATTCTTCCGCCGTCCGGCATGTGCTTGCCATGGCGCAGATTTAACAAATTAACACGCACATGTTTGCACGCAAAAAAGACCATGCTACAAACGTAATTCAACTTAAAACCCTCGGAAGAAAGAATATGTTACGTGATCAAGGTTTCGGGAAACTAATTTTCTACTGTCCGCGGTTATATTATTGTAAATGTACTAACTTTTTCATGAATTTTCAGACCCTTCATCTTCAAAAACTTGTCTTACATTTGTCTAGATACGCATTGGGAAGGAGGTAATATCTAATTTGTGAACGTTGAGTTTGCTAACCACATATTCCATGCGCTTACAAGTATCTAATCAGATTATGCATGATGGTAAAAAGAACAGATTTAATGTGTAATATTACAATGCACTTGCACCCAAAAAAAAAGACAGCAATGCTATGTGTGTGAAATGAGAAATCTAGTGATATATTTTTCATGATATATAACACATATTTAAATTCTCAAATCGATGACCTAGAACACTTATTCACGTAGTATTAAATTTTACCTCAATTACTTTTAGTGGCCTTGTATAGATGCATAATTTATTTTTCATACTCTCTCCGTCCAGATGCAAAATTTATGTTGTGCACCGTGACCAAGACAGAGGGGAAAACAAGAGAACTTAATGTTTATTTATTAATTAATAGCATTGCATGTAGTGAATTGACCACTGCATGTCGTGTTTGGTAGTCTCGAGCCATTGGAAGCATACATGCCTCACATCTCTTATTGGTTGATTCCTTAATTTATGTCAAGAAACAAGAAATAAGGTGGAAGTTAATGCATCGCGTCTAAGTGTTTTGGGATTATTTGGTTTCGTAAGGTGACTTAGTTGGTGTTTGGTTATCTAGTCCTACGACTTTTTCTAGTCCCAACTAAAAAGTCCCTTCATGTTTGTTTCCAGAGACTAAAAAGTCCCTAGTCCCTTCCTAGAGGTTATTAAATGACCATGTTACCCCTAGTATATAGAAAAATAAAAATCAAACAACACCATGAGGTGGCGGGCCAATGGGTGCATGAAAGGGCATTGTTGAAGAAGTCCCCAAAAGTTCCAAAAAGACTCTCCTTGAGAGTCTTCTTCATTTAGTCCCAAATGCCTAGTTTAGTCCCTAAAAAGTTCCTCCTGTTTGATAAAAAAGTGTCTAGTCTCTAGACAAAAAAGTCCCTAAAAACAAACACCCCCTTATACACCTAAACGTAGGGAGTAGTGTCCTTGTATAAGAGAATGGAGGAAGTATTTTTTTATATATAAGTTTGGTCAAAGTAGATACTCCCTCCTTTCCGGTTTATAGGGCTCAAATCTAAAATCTCATCAACAAAGGGATATGGTGAGTGGAGGAATATATCTCGTACTTTACAAAACTACCCAAACTAAATTGATGCATCAAGTGAGATTAATTGCAGTGCATGCATGCTTGGCCACTAGATGAATAGTAACACTACATGCATTGGTGAGTTCCTTTTTAATTCTTGCATTTAAATATTTAATGTGCCTTAGAATCTTAAAAGAAGATGGAGATAAGCCCTATAAATAGAAAAAATGAAAAAAATTAAGATAAGCCTTATAAACCGGAAATGAGAGAGTATTCTTTTACTTCGGACAAAACTTATATGCGGATTAAAAAAGAGCGGAGGGAGTACTAATGCATAGGCGGTCCTCTTAATTCTCATTTATGGTTGATACGGATGGACGAGACAGTCATCAAATGACCTAAGAATGGCCTAGTAGTAGTAGTTGGCTAGTTACTCCTAGCGGGCGTGCATCCCTTGGGCCGCAAACCGCAAGCTCGTTGCAAGGAGAGATACCATTTATGGGACGTGAGAGGCGTACATGGCGCGTAGCGGCGCCGCAGCGCAGCACCAGCACGGCCATACCCATACGTCGAGGTCGAGAGGAGGCCAGACGAATTATTGGAGCGTCCGGCGCGGTAGCTGCACGCTGTCGGGACCGCTCCTCTCGTCTTTTTGGACGCTAGCTGCGCGCGGCGTGCAATAACTGCCCCGCCCAACGGCCCTCGGCCCTCGCGACGTGTCTCTCCTCTCGTCCGTCCCGGAGAAGACGACCTATTACCGGACGCAAACACGGCTCGCCGCACACCACAACAACGCAAACACACACGTATGTACTCGATCTACATGGTACTACTATACATCTACATGCGATGTGAGTACGACACATGCATGGGTACGTACATGCGGTACTAACCCTAGGATATCGTGCAATTTATACGTGCGAGCAGGCAGCCCACGACGATGATTTACAGGCGTACGTGCCAGGGGGTCCATGCATGTTAGAGGAGGAGGAGGAGCGCTACGCCGGTCGCGGCCGCGGGAGGGCGGTACAGTGCGCCGGTGGCCGGTGGTACGAGGCAATAGATGCAGCCGGTTTCTCGCTACAGGAGCTGCCGCAGCAACAGTGATGCATCGTTGCTTGATTCGCTACGTGACAAGGGCTCTGCGACAGGCCCGCGCCCGGTGCGCTCACTGTCCAGCCGGTAGCAAGTTGCCTCGAGGTCCCGAGCCTAGCCTAGCATGTACTAGCACGAACGGGCGGCGCGCTCGATCTAGGTTACCAACTGGTTCAAAATCCGTTGCGTCGATCGTGCGGGACATGGATGTTCCAGGCACCACGCCCCAGCACACGGCTCAACGGTGATGTGTGTAGGTTTTTGGTTAGTGAGGGAGTCGCCGAGACAAAACGGTGATGCGCACTTTGGTGCGCGTGTACGATGCCAAGCTTTTCTGTAGAAAAGAAAGAAAAAAGTGGAGCGGAGTAGTATGCCAAAGAGGGAATGAAATGTGCGTTAATATATTTTCCCCCGTCGTCGCGCTCCGTTTCCATGCATGCATGCAGCGTGAGCTTTTTGGACGGGAGGAAATTATTGGTGCAGGCCCCGCCGCACCAGCCTCCTTGAATTTAGCCCGGCTTGTCGCCACCATTCCCGCCCTCGCTCGCTCCCCGGCCGCCGTCGCTCGCTCCCCGGCCGGCCCCTCCATTCCACACCCACCCTTCGCCGTGCAGCTTCGTCTTCTAGCTCGGCTGGCTGCTGTCCCCGTAGATCCGCTGGTCGATTTTATGATCTCAGAAAAGGGAGAACAGTAGTAGTGCTAGTGCACATGGGGTAGCAGCGGCAGGCAGGCTCGCTGCGGCGCTGAGCACGAGCCTTTCTGCCCGGGCTAATCCCATCATCATTCCGCTGCTCATTGGGCCCTAACCCTCGGGAAAAGGCAGGCCCGTCCTGATACAGTGATTAACTCGGACCACGTTCCTGCCCTGCCACAGTGAAATACGCCGTGAACAGTGTCTTCATCGACCTGACCCATCAGAGCCGCGCAAGTCAACTTTGTTAATCCTACGTGACCTATGGCGTCTGTGTTTTTTCACTGGGCCTTCATGATTGGCGTTGGTGGGCGATGGATCGCCAGCCGAATGGATTCCTGGAGATGAACTGGCTCAGACGTGCAGAGGGGGTCAATTTATTAAGCACGTCGGCCGGGCAAGTGGCCGCATGAGATTAAAGGCTGCTCGATATGTGTGCATGCAGCGCCTCTGGGCGTCTCAAGGTCGTCGCTGGCTTCCATGCAGGCGGTGGATGAGACGGTGCAAGTCAGGCCGGCGTGCCAGGGCCACGTCAGAGCCTCGACCTGGGCTTAGCCATGGATGAGCACGCAAGATTCCTCTCCGCCATTCATGGCTTGCAGAGCTCCAGCCTGCAGGGTACGTGGCCTGAACACTAATTTGGTTTCGGTCGAAAATGTCACATTCTTGCTGCCTTCCTGCCGGTTCTCCACCTCCTCCTTTTCCTTTTGCGGATTTGGTGGTTCTCCTTGTAAGTTTGCCGGTGTTTTGAGCCGTATGCCTGCCTCCCCGAGAGGAGTGAAATGAGGAGACATGATAGACAAAAGAGACTCTTTTTTTTTTCTTTTTGAAGAAGAAGACAAAAGGGACTCTGTGCAAGGGAAAAGGGCACTAGTAGGAAGCAGTGTGGGACACTGCATACGAGCGGATGTTGGGCAGAGGCAATTATTTGGTGCATCGTCCTTCCTCCACTGAAACCTTGCATGGCATCGGATCCTCCTCCGCTTCCTTGCAATGGACCCGTCGAGCAAGCACGCATACAACCATGATGAAGCCATGCATCGGCACTATGGCAGCCACATGGAGGAATAGTACTGCATCATTTAGCCGTGGATGCGGATTCATGGGAATGGATCGTGCCGAGGGGAGGATCTTTGCCGATTTCGTCACCGACAAATATGTTGACAACGTAGACGACATTTTTCTTTTCAAAACACGCATGAGACTTGCGCGTCTTTGCTTTAAGATTGGAGGAGATATTCTACAGAGTTACAGTATATTACAAAATCGAACTACTCCAGACCAACACACCTGCGTCCGCTCCTCCCCCCAAAGAAACATAGACGACATTTTTCTTTTCGAAACACGCATGAGACTTGCGCGTCTTTGCTTTAAGATTGGAGGAGATATTCTACAGAGTTACAGTATATTACAAAATCGAACTACTCCAGACCAACACACCTGCGTTCGCTCCTCCCGCCAAAGGGCCTTGGGATGCCCTACCAACTACACTCGCAAGGGAGGACCAAATCCTGTCGGAGGACATGATTGTTTCTGTCTAGCCAAATGAAATGCAATCCCACAGCCACCAGCAAGGAGATTCACGAGCGCCGCAAGTGTGACACCGCCGCCACCATGAGCGACCACCATTCAATGATGTCAATGCGGTGCATCGGCCGGGGTGAATCGTGAATCGGCACAGGCTGTGGGGCAGAAGAAGTTGATACTCCCTCCATTTTAAAATATAGTGCGCCCGCGTTTTCCGAGGTCTAACTTTGACCATAAATTTAACCAACAAGACCAACTGCGGCGGGAGAAAAAATTATATAATTGAAAACTTCTTTCAAATACGAATTCACTGATATAATTTTTGCTCCTGCCGCAATCGGTCTTGATAGTTAAATTTACGGTCAAAGTTGAAGCACGTGATTAGAGAAAGCACTACATTGTGAAATGAAGGGAGTACCATGCTTGTGGGGCGAAGGAGCAGCCGGGCATCATAAGTTGAAGATCCTCATCGGTTTGGTCACACAGCTTGCAGCACGCGCGTTCAGGAAGACCGCAGCTAGCCAGCCTATCCGCCTTCCATATCCGGCCCATGAGCACAAGCCACCTGAGTATATTGACGTCAAGTGGAGACACGAATTCGAAAGCTAGGCGGCGCCAGGAGCCAACTCAGGACCGAGTTAGGAAAAATCTCATAAGAGAGCTAGCGGAGTATCAGCCGTTCATGTAGTCCTTTATTAAAGTCTCTAAAAGAAATTTGTTCAGAAACAGTGGGACTATATCCATTTAAGAGGGTAATGGCCGGAGTAGTCCTACAGATTCCTGCAGCTAGTTCCGTCCAGAACATGCAGAGCATCTCAGACACCGTTATCTCCCCCCGCCCGCGCCTTGGCATCTTCTTCTACGTATGTACAAAAAGGGCCAAGACGAGCCAGCCCCAACCGGCGCGGGTCCCGCGCGAGCTTCAGCTTTCGGCGCACGCAGAGAGGCGCAGGCGCAGCGAGCGCGAGGAGTCGACCGACCCGACCCAGCCTGCTGAAATCGCTGGGTTCGAATCGAACCCATCGGCGCAGCGCGCGGTTTCCGAGGAGATGAATGCGTGGCGCGTTGGGCGGGTCGGGGCGGCATCGAGCCCCGCGCGGGCAGGCCGCAGAGGGGACCGGGCGCGTCGCTGCTTCTTTTGTCCTTGGCGTTTTTAACCCCGCCGCGTCCTGACGGCGACCGCAATAACTAAACCCTGCCGCCGACGCCAGTGGAGCAGGCGCGGGCGGGTGCGAGCGGCGAGCCGTGCCTCGCCTCGGCCCTGCCGACGGAATTAACCGGCGGGTGCCAGCTGATCTCATCGGTCGAAACACCCAGCCTGCTGCTCTGCGTACAGCAGTCTCTCGCCTTCCCTCGTCGACCTGCTTACTGCTACCCCGACAGCACGATCGCATCTCCTTAATTTAAATTATGGAATGATGGTAATTACAGACGTTTTTAAACATCTGAAAGAACTAGTCATGTGCATGTGGTTCTAGAGTAGTACTAGCGCGACTTTAGGCCAACCCCACCGACCCCAAACGGACGTCCGTTTTATCCGGATTCTGTCCGTTTGGGTAGAGATTTAGGGTCGTGTTCGGACGTGTTCTGGATGCGGTGGCCGTGCGCCCAGCGCGCGGACGCATCCCGGTCGCATTCTGTCCGCGTGCATTTTTCTTTGCAAGTCTTTAATTTTTTTTATCATTCATTTTTGCTACATGACAATACATCATCACATTTTGACTAGTAAAGTAAGGCCAAAGAAAATAAAGACAACAAGAATACGTCTTAGAAGATAGCCAACTTCCATAACTGCCCCTTGAGTTGGCTTAGGGCCTTCTCGATGCACTCATTGTTGATCTGTGGAGGAGGCTCGATCTACCATCCTCTTTTCTTCTTCAAGCCAGAAGTAGATGTACCTTCCTCGGACCTAGTCTCGTGTCTAGCCTCTAATCTAGCAACAAGTGCGCTTGTCTCATTTACAGCATCTATACTAGCTAAAAGTGCACGAACATGTACTAAATTTCGCTCTATCAATATATCGATGTACTCTTGTTCCCAATACCAAAACTTGCATCCATTCTACATAACAAAATTTGAAGTTAGCACAACTAGTCAAGTCTAGAGCACAGACCGAAGCTAAAAAAAGCGCATACCCCGTCGTTTAAGCACTTGATGAACACCCATTTGGGATGTTCCGGCATTGTAGACACGCGGCGCACGACCATCCTTGGGCAGTGGTCGCACTTAATGAGTGGCAACGGTGCGCCGACGAGCTTTTGGGCAAGCACCGAGCCCGGCCGACCGCCATTCGTGTATCTGCCGACGGACCACCGACGGTGCAGATCCGAGCGGTTAGAGGAGGAGCCACTGCCTGCATGTGGCCTTGCGGCCCTGCCAGGGCCTTCCGGCGAGGTGCCCGGCCTGTCCATGGCGCGACCCGACCTCCCACAGCCGGCCGAGCTCAAGACCGACCGGATCCGGCCCAAATCCGGCCGGCGGGTGTGCAAACCAGGTGGTCGTGGTTGGGTAGCTCGGCGGCGCCGAGGGGAAGGGGCTGGGCGAGCTCGCATCCGAACTGCACGGCTACAATGGCAGCGGCGGCGGCGGCGGCGAGGGGAAGAGTGAGGAAGAGTGGAGGGGGTGCGGCTGGAGGGAGGGAGGGGGCGGATTGAAAAAGGCCCGCCCTGTGTCAACGACGGGCGGGCCAGGGGAGGACACGCGCAGACGACCCGCGCGTCCGCGTGGTGTCCGTTTCACCCCAAAAGCGGCGCCAACTTGGACCGTGGATGGGTCGAAAGCGGACACAAAACGGACAAAAGTCCGTTTGCTCCCGCGCGCTGGGCCGCCTCGTTTGTCCGTTTTACCCCGAACGGACGGGGCCGGACAGGATAGGGTCGCGCGGTGGAGTTGCCCTTACAACAACAAAATGCTATTCCCGCCGAAACAATTAGGTTATAAACTTTCCGTCCAAAGATACTCCCTGCATTTCATAATATAATGCGTCCGCACTTTTTGATATCTAAATTTGATCATAAATTTAACCAACGAGACCGACTGCGACGAGAACAAAAATTATACCACTGAATTTGTATCGAAATAACGAATTCAGTGGTATTATTTTTGCTCCCACCACAGTCGGTCGCGTTGGTTAAATTTATGGTAGAACTTAGATCTCGAGAAACGTGGGCGCACTATATTGTGAAACGGAGGAAGTATGGGTGTACCCATATTCCAAAAATCTATGGAGAATGGTGTTTTGGCTCTCGGGAGTGCGCGCTCCCGTGTGAATAGTAAACAAAAATGTAGATAATGTTTTTCAAAAATTCTGATTTTTTTGTAGATGTTTGTGTTAGCGTACCAAGCATCCTTGCAATTTTTCATGCGAAACTGAGCAACGGCATTTCATCAGTGAGAAAAAAACAAATTTACGGTGACATTTGGTATAATTTTTTCACAGGCCAAAATGTTTTATATTTTTCCCTACAAATTTGTATGTAGCATTTGGATGTGACAAATAACTCACTGAATCTTTGTTGAAATTTTTTTGACATTTCAAAAAATATTTTCGCGCGTAGGAGAGCACGCTCCGGAGAGCACCAACGGATTTATGAAATCTATGGCCCTTTTTGTCACATGTCAATGCTACTATTTTTTGCATCAAAATTAAAGTTTTTATATAATACCTAGTCATTATATGTGTGATTTTTCCTGCGGAAAAATTTGAGTGATTTGAATAAATAAATGATGAAAAACATTTTGTTGAGCGAGGAAGAATCGCTTGTGAGGTCACCTAGTAGTTAGATAATATACTACCGGACACCCTATATATGTCCCAAATGCCCAGAATGACCGGCAATTGACATATCCTACTCATATGTGGGGCGGATATGGCACATCCTGACGTGTCCGAACACCACTACCACGTAGGACTGACCACATAGATCCACGTGAAAATGAGTTTGACGGTGCATTCTTTGTTTTTCGCTGAGGGCATTCATGGTGCCGTCCGGTGCCCCTCCGGCGTGCCGCCAGAGGGATCAAGTTCGACTATTTAAGCTGAACAGTGGCATCCCAACCCTAGCCCGTTTCTTTCCCCTCCTCCCCCTCCACTGACCACTGCCACATTCCAATCCGTCTGTCGCTAGCCATGCCGAGGCGTCGGATCACCATCTATGCCTTGCTCACGCCGGAGCAGCGACCCGAGTTGCATGAGAAGATCCAAGCTAGGCGTGAAACCGTGCCACATCCCCTCTTTACTGGTTGTGCCGCTGTCTAAGATGCCCTCGTCTTGCCTCTGTTGCTTCCGCCTACCACACACCTCTTGCCGCATCGCTGCTACTCGCCACTACAGCTACTTCTGCCACCCACCCGGTCGCCCCTACCCCAAACCCTAAACCCATCTCTAACCCCGGCCGCATCCCAACTCCAACCGATGGACTTCTCTGCCAACTCCTCCCTCTCGGGTTGTAGGGAGGGATTTGCATCCTATCAATCCTCTACACCTATAATCATTCAGAATGAGCGCGGTCAAGATGAACACCGTGATAGTACAATCTCACGGGAGCACCAACTGCCTTGAGAGGATTTCTACCGTAATCCACTGCCGATACAGGTGTTATTTGGGTCCATACAAGCATGTGAAAAGAGGCACGCATTGACCCACACGAAATATGGAGACGGCCTTTTATAGAGGAACTCGCGGGTACACAAAGTCATAGACAGCGTGACGCCTCGCGCCTGCCCTCTCACGTGACTCGTGCCGCTCCCGCCGAAAGAAGAAAAACGGACACGTTTTAACCCGCGCCGGACGAGCGAACAGGAATTACCTTTGAACATTTTCTGAGATCGAGCGAACAGGCAGCACGCGCGAGGAGCGATCGAGGCGAGAGATGCCGCTGGTCGATTTTCTGAGAAAAGGCTGAGGATGTCGTCCCAGGGGCGTCAGTGGCCCAGCCATTCCTGCGGGACGCGCAGGCCTGGTTGACACCTGTGTCGTCGCCCTGCTGCTACTGCCCGGGTCGGAGAATGGGCCTGAAGCTACCGCGGCGCCCACACAGCAGGAGGCCACGCTTCCGTTTCTTTCTTCTGGCCTGCCTGCCTTGCCTGCGCCGTGTGGCAGCAGGCAGGGCGAGCCTTCTTCTTTCCTCTCGTCGGGCTGCATCGGGCGGGCGAGAGATAGATGCCGCCCGTACGGTACGGTCTGGCTCGTGTCTTGCCCGTCATCATAGCCCGCCTGCCTCGGTGCTGTCTCCCCCTCTCACGCGCCGAGCACGCACGCCAGAGGGTCTGGACCGGGGGACACGGCCGCTAGCAGAAGAGCTGGAAGGGGTCACGGAACATTTTTTGCTCTTCTGATTTTAGCAGAACAAACCGATCCCGCTGAATGAACGCAGTGACAATGTTCAGCGTATCACGGTATCAGGCTGTATGTCTTTAGGATATTCACCGGAAGAAAAAGGATATAGTATTTGTTTATTCGGAAAATGAAAACTCTAAGGGTGTTCGCGACTTGCCTTGTGTCTAACACTTTCTTCGCATTCCTCGCAAAAAAAATATAGAGCTCCTTAAAAAGGATATCAAAATGGTTTCTTTAGTTACTAACTTACTTACGACAGGTGCCAAGTGATATGAGATTGTCAAAAAGGGTTCTAAGTGTACTGCCACTGCCTTTGTCGGAGCGTCTACGTCTCAACTTGCCGCGAGGCGATGCTCCCACCCCTTTACGTCGTGATTTCTATCACCATCCCCACCTCTTGGTGGATTTGGAAATGTTTGCAATGGCTGCGTTTTCAACAGCGACGAACGACCCGTGCAACGTCCCGCCGACATCATCAAAGATGACACTCGTTCGTGGGATGACGCTGGAGTGACGAGGCTAGGACAATTGATCCCAGAGACATAATAGTTTGTCCTTTTGGGGTTGCGCATCCCTTTTTCATACGCGTTCTTTGCATTCCCACTCACATCGGTCCTGGCGTTCGTGTTCGTGCAATGCCCTTTGTATCTGCTACAATATATGTCTTCTATCAATGCAATCATACACTATGCTTTTACATATTCGCAAAAAATAAGTTTGCTACGTGACACCAAGGCTATTTATTGCTTCCTGTGAGGCAGAACTACATCTCGCCTCAGCGATCCCACAAAACGGGCCGGCCCAGCAAGCAGTTTTCATGTATGCACAGGTAGCACAATCCTTCTTTTTCGTGCTAGTTTTTATGTTTCAGCGTGCTTTTGCTCCGGTTTTCCATTTTTGCTGGCCTTTTTGGTTTTCCTTTTTCTGCTTGGCTTTTTTTAGTTTTCTCATCATTACTTTTATCCTTTTTCTTTTTTTGCTGTTCTTTACTTGTTTTCTTTGGATTTTTGGCCTTTTCTGTTTTCCAGTTAGTTTTTTCTTCTTTTCAAATAAATGAAGACTTTTTCCAATGCACGTTGAACATTTTTTATTACATGCACAACCTTTTTTTGGTACATATAGAACATTTTTCAAAAACATGTTTGAAATATAATTTAATATGTCTTAACATTTTTTGAACTACGCAAATATTTTTTGACATTGTATAAACATTTTAAGATAAATGTCATGAACTTTTTTTTTAAACGCCAGGACATTTTTCAAATATGACATACAATTGTTTAAATGGCACAAAACAGTGTTTTTGAGTTACACTGATTTTTTTACATTGTATAATTTTTTTGAAAAGTTTCATGAACATTATTTGAAACATGTCAACTTTTTTTAATGTCACGTACATTTTTTGATGGTATGAAATATTTTCCTGAATTACAAACATTTTTTGAAACACGTGCATAATTTTTAAACGCCACGTACAAACATATCTGAAAAAGGTTTAACAACACTGTTAAATTTTTCAATATATTAATTTTTGAAATACATGTATATTTTCAAATTATAACTAGAAAAGAAAACATGCGCATCACGTCAGCGTGACGAGCCAGATGGCTAGCCGAGCTACTGTCTCCGATAAAGAGGGAGCGCTCGGCTCTAGTGAGCTGTAGTGGGCGGCCGATTAGTTTCAACAACGTTAGTTTTGTTCGTTCGTCTTGCTTCTTTCTTTCTTTTTTATCTGTTTCTTACTTTTGTCTACAGATACTGCGTTTGGCAGCTCAGTATTTTTGAAGTTTTACAAGGATACCATGGTTTTGAGAAAAAAACACTGGTTTTTAAATACTTTGACGTGTTTGGCATTAATTAATACTTCAGTTTTATAAAGCGTAGTATATATCTGATAATGTGGTTTTTTTGCCGTATTTTAAAAGGAGGTCATGATCTCTTTTTCGTAAACTGAGAAACGCTTGCTCGACTTCTTCCAGCCGTCATTTATCCTCCATTGCCCCGTCTTCTCTGCAGCCACCCTGGGAAAAAAAACACGTGCTCTTCTACATCGACTACTCTGCCATTCCTACGACTGGCCTCCACTTGATGACTCCGCCGTTGATCTATTTAATCCGTTGCCAATTGTGCCAATGCAAGAAGCTTTAGATCAATTAGAATGGGAAGTTGATTGATTGATCCTGACATCCTGAGAGAGCCGTACGCGGCATACTAGCTAGCTAGCCGGATTGATTGTGTCAATGATCCTACACACAGCATACAGTCGTAGTATGATTCATTGTGTCAATGATCCTACACACAGTATACAGTCGTACAATACTACGACGCCGGGTGGAAACACGCGCATGCCGAGGCTTAGATCGATTGATCATTGGAGAAGTCGTACACTGATCGATTCTATCCGGCCAGGGATACAAGAGATGAGTAGATAACTATACTACAGATCCTAGCAGGCAGGAGTCGCAAGGCTACAAGCTAACAAGCATGCGGCAGCTGTTTGCATGCAGAAGCTGATCAGGTCGTTGTAACTCCTTGTCCTTTAGTGCAGCTGAGTTTGGTTCAGCTAGACGATGCATGCAATGGTCAAACCAAGTAAACTGAGGAATACTGTATTTCCCAAACATCTCCATAGTTTTGCTAAAACTGAGGAATAATGTGGTTTCTAAAACTGAGGTTTTCATTTACTATGGTTTTGAAAAAACTGCATTGCCAAACTAGGAAAATAACTTTTCAATGTATTTTTTTATCAAAACAAAATTTTAAATATACACATTTCAAAAATTACTTTACTTAAATTTTTATATATGTCGCGTATTTGGAAAAATGTTAACAAAGCGTAATTTCTGTTTGCAAAATTACTTAAAATATCGTCGTAGCATTTATTTATTTTTGTATCATTAAAAAATATTCTCGCATTTCAAAATAATTTCTTGAGTGTAAGTAAATTTTAGTCTTGTTATGGTAATTGTAAAATATCTCAGACAACTAAGAAAAATGTTCATGACCATTCAAAAATGTTTACATATTTAAAAAGTATTTATTTTTTTTATTTTTTTCCATTTTAATAAAAAATCTCTGTTTATTTGAAAAAAAGTTGCATTTCAAGAAATATTCAAACAAGTATTTAAAAAATGTTCAATGTGTATCAAGATTATGTCTCTTATGTTTATAAACATTATATAAAATTTATTAAAATAATTGACATGTATTTGAATAAAATAAAATGAAAAACCTGAAAATGCTAAAATAAATTCGAAAATAACGAAAATAACTGATAAAAATCTAAACAAAAAGCATATAGAAAAAAGAGAGAAAAAGGATGACGGTCTGAAATCGTTCCATCAAAACGTACCAAAACCGCTTCCAAATGGTACAACAATGTCCTGGCCCGTTTGCCTCTCACCAGAAGTGAGGCGGAGCTAGATGTCGCAATGAGCAAAACATAGCAATCGCCGTTTTTGGCTGCTGCTGCTATGTATCACTTGTAGTGACGCCTACAGACGCGTCACCCATGTCTAGCTCCTGTTGGGCTAGGCCAAAAGCTTCAAACCACTCGGTCGGCTAGTTCTAGAAAACAAATGCTCAATCGGTCTGTTCTTCTAAATACCTAAACAAGACGGTGGGTTTTGTTTTGGTAAGGGTTATATAAATTTAAAAAATCTTAAATTTGAAGAATGTTTACTAATTTTAAAGAATGTTTGCTAATTGAATTATATTTTTTTAAATAATGTTTACTAGTAAGCCGGCTGTGACAGCCACAACACCACAACAATTCTGATGCGCAATAAGGATAATGACCCTTGTAAAGGAAAACGCCTGTATGTTTAAATGGGCTGCCGTTTGTATGGCCCATGTAGTACATGTTAGCTTTCTTTTTATTTTTTTATAATGATAGTAATAAAAATAAAGTTCAAACGCTCATGTTTTATGAATATTAATTATATTATACATAAAAAATCATTTAGCAAAATGTTCAATCAATTTCAAAAGGTATTGACGTATTATTTTTGAAACAATCATATAAATAGAATAGTATATCTGATTATAGGAATAATTCTATAATTTTGAATAATAAAAATATTTCCTAAATTACAATAAATAAATATTGTTTTAATTATAATTTTTTTGAATAATTATATGCAATTTTTAGAATTCATAAGTTTGTTGTTAAGGGATTTTTTTGTATAACTTGAAAATATTCATAATTCTGCAAAATTTAAAATGTTTTTACAAAATTTGACATCTGACTATATGTCAATTATATAAAAACACCCGGATAACTCCGGTACAACGGCAAAGGACTGGCGATGCAACACGGATGATGACATGATAAATGCGATGAATCAATAAATACCCAATATAATAGTTGTAATATAGAAAGAATCTAGGGAATCGGTCGCAGACTGTTACAACTCTCCCCCACTTATAAGAGATCTCATCACGAGATCTAGGAATGACAAGATGAAGTGGTAAACTAAGTTGCTTCTTTGACAAACGTGTGAGGCCAAAGTTACAAAAGACATGAAAAGAAGAATTTGAAAGCACTCTGGTTGAAAATAGAAACAAGGAATACAACATGGTCTTGAGAAGATGGATAGAACTTCGAAGGGAGCAACAACATGATGCCTCCGAAACAAATGAAAGATAACTATATACTTGGAACTAAAAAAATGAGAATCCAACATCTTGTAGCACAAAGAACTTGAAATAACAATCTTACGAGGAAGGCTTGAACGTAGTTGTTGAAAACTCAACAACCAAAAGATTAACATCCAATGTGCTTATGGAAAACATCCGAAAACATTTGGACAAAACCTGCCACTAACAGAAAAATTATGCAAAACTTCTTTCAACAAGAGGAAAAACGAAACTTGGATCATCAAGCACCACAAATAGCAACATTTCCTAGGGAAGGCTTTAGGTAAAATTTATCCCAAGATAACTCATTGCTAGAAATTCTTTATGGAATGACTTATGGAATAGGCTAAAAAGATACCCTTCTCAAAAAACTTCTTTTCATGCCTCCTCATGATTCCTAAATGATATAACACAACTTCTTCCACAACCTCAAGCTTAGATAGGAAACGCAAAGTGATAAATCACAACAGAGCGACACCCAAGGCCGATTCGTGCCCGAGCGCTCCTGCGACCGCCATGCTCGCGCGTGGCCGTCCGGCCACCGCCGGCCTGATCTCCTAGCTCTCGCCTGCTCCGTGTCCGGCGAGACCAGATCCAGTACCCTTGTCCCGCGCTCTGTCTTCTCCGCGAGCTCCCCTGCTCCTCCGTCTAGTGCACTGCCTCCTTGGTGATTTCCGGCGATTTCCTGGTGACTGGCGTCATGCCGCTTCTTCTCCTCCCCTTCCTTCTCTGATCTCCTATCTCATCCCTCGTCTCCCGGATTCCTTTCTCCTCTGTGTCTCCTCTCTACTTCCCCTTGTTCCCTCAATCCATCTTGCTCATCCAGATCCCCTTTTGTTGCTTCTCTCCTTCTTCCCTCCCCGTGATACTCACTGCACTCCGATTCTGTTAGTGACCTGCTGCTGCTCTCCACTTTCGCCACAGATCCGGAGCTTCTGCCCAACGGCCTTATTTTCGCAGATCTGGCGTCTCCTTGCTGTGGGTGACCCCGGGCTCGCGCCGAGCCAGGAGAGTGGGGTGAGGAAGGCAGAGTTATTTGTCTCGATTCCAGATATCTTTTGGGCGCTATGAGGGCCATCGCCTGGAACTGCCGAGGTATGGGCAGAAGCCTTGGCAGTGAGAGGATGCTCTATCTTGCCAACTTGATGCGGTCTACGAAGACACAGGTAACATTTGTTTCAGAAATCAAGTCTTCCAAAGTCCATGCTGTCGATCTTGTTAATAGGTTTGATGTTGCCAATGGCTTTGTTGTTCCTTCTAGAGGTGCCTCAGGTGGCCTTTGGCTTATGTGGACTGATGAGCTCAAAGTTTCTATGCATGCTGTTGCTTTTCACTATATTTTAGCAAATGTAGTTCATGCAGCTTCAGGGGTCAACTTTTGTCTTATTTGTATATATGGCGACCCGTATCACAGGCAGGCTAATGCCATCTGGGACCAAGTTGCTGATTTTGTCTATGATAACCTAGGAAAGCCCATGGTTTGTATGGGTGACCTTAATGATATCCTTTATGATGTGGATGCGTGTGATGGTAATATCAACTTCTATCGTATGAATGCTTTCAGGTCTCTTGTTAAAAATTGTGGGCTGTTTGATATTGGTTATAGTGGTCCTGCTTATACTTGGCGTGGTAGGCAACATACTTCTAAGCCCATTCATAGACGTCTTGATCGATGCTTGGTCAATTCTGATTGGTGCGCTTTTTATCCTAATACTAAAGTGCTGAATCTTCCTATTATTCTTGGTGACCATGCTCCCATTTTAATTTCCTCGGAAGGTAAACTTGTTAGGCCTAGACAATCTTTTAAATTTGAAAACTGGTGGCTTATGGAAAAAGATTTTCACTCTTTTGCTAAAAATAATTGGATTTCTAGTTCCCTGACCTCTTTTGCTGTAAAGTCATCTTCTTTGGCAGGATCTTTAAAAGTCTGGTGCAAGAAGAAAAAACCTCTCCAACAAGAATTTGCTGAGCTAGAATCCAGAATCAAGGATTTGCAACAGCTGCCTCTCCACCAACAGGACCATGTTTTGGAAAGTACTCTTACTAATAGGTATGAACTTACGCTTTCCAAACTCAATCAGTTTTATAGGCAAAGAAGTAAAAAGTCTTGGGCTGTAAAAGGTGATCGCAACACAAAATTCTTCCATCAGACTGTGCTCAAACGTAGAAAAAGAAATACTATTTGTTCTATCAAAGATGAGCATGACAATATTCATTTCAAACCGGAGGCCATGATGCAAACGTTTGTTAATTATTCCAGACACATATTTTCCTCTCCTAACACTTATGCCGGCAGGCCTTTTTCTTCCCCTATTTGGACTAATGACAACAATGATCCTACTTATTCTATTCCGGACAAGACTGAACTTTTGCGGATTCTTAAAGACATGAAGCTTAATGCTTCTCCTGGTCCTGATGGGTTCAATGTAGAATTTTATTTAGCTACTTGGGATTGGACTGGGGATGAGGTAACTCAGCTTGTCACTCACTTCTATAATACTGCTACACTTCCCCCTCACATCAATGATACCAATATTGCTCTTATCCCTAAGAAGTTGGTTCCTCTTGTGCCCATGGACTACCGTCCTATTAGTCTTTGTAATGTGCTTTATAAAATCATTGCTAAGTCTCTTGCGAATAGACTTAAGTATCATCTTCCTGATTACATTGACCAAGCTCAACAAGCATTTATTGAGGGTAGACGTATTAGTGACAACATTATCATTGCTCAGGAAATTGCTCACTCGTTTTCTCTTAAATCCTAGAAATATGATGCCTTTATGCTTAAGATTGACCTTGCCAAAGCTTTTGATCCTTTAGAATGGAATTTCATTGTTTCTGCTCTGGCTCGTAAAGGGCTGCATGGTCATTTTGTTAATTTGGTTCATGCATGCAACTCATCTCCCTCATTCTCTGTTCTCATTAATGGCCAGCCCTCTCCTAAATTTAAGAGCTTCAGAGGAATACGACAAGGCTGTCCCATGTCTCCTTACTTGTTTGTTCTTTCAATTAATGAACTTTCCATCTTGCTTAATGAAGCTTTGCAGGCTAACCAATTGCAGGGAATTTCTCTTGGACCAAACTGCCCCTCTGTCCATTCTCTTCTATTTGCAGATGATCTTCTGGTGTGTGGGCACGCTACTTATCAGGAGGCTCAGACGATGGCCAGTCTTATTCAACACTTTTGTGCTCTTTCTGGTCAAACTCCTAACTGGAATAAATCTGCCATTCTCTTTAGCAATCATGTTTCTCAGAATATTATTAATGATATTAAGCAAGTCTTTCCTATTGCTAATCTTGATGCTAATTTCACTCATCTTGGTCATCCTCTAATTTTGCCTGCTAAGAATAGGGGTGCTGCTTATAACTTTGTTTTGGATAAATTTTTAAATAAGCTCCCCTCTTATAAAGCTAACATGCTATCTCATGCTGGCCGTCTTGAACTTATTCGCTCTGTCTTTTCTGCTATCCCTGTTTACTATATGGCAAACATTCTGTTTTCAAAAAAATTTATTGCCAAGCTCACTTCTATCATTAGGAATTTTTGGTGGACAGGGATTAGAGAAACAGATTCTAAGAGGAGTCTTTGTCTCAGAGCATGGAAGGATATTACCAACTCCAAGTCTGAAGGTGGTCTTGGAATCAGAAATCTAAAAGCCGTCAATGAGAGTCTTATTCTTGCTGCGGCTTGGAGGTTAGCTAAAAACCCCTCCTCCCAATTATATTGTGTTCTTCAAGCCAAATATTTTTCTACCACTTCTATTTGGAAAGCTACTAATAATCCACCTAAATCTGCCTTTTGGTCTTCCATTTTAAAAATGCTTCCTAAACTTAAAGAGCATGCCTTCTATCAACTCACTCAAGGTAATGTTTCTATTTGGAGCATGCCTTGGTGCAATCTTTGGAACTCTATTCATGATTTTCTCATTCCTCAACCATCAGGCTTTATTTATCCCTCCTTGGTTAGGGATCTTTGGCAGCCTGGGCAAAGGCAATGGAACCGTCAGCTCATTTTCTCTCTTTTACAGCAACCTTTGGCTACTCAGATTATCAACATTGATATTCTCGATGATGATAATGCTGATATTCTTTGTTGGCCTTTGGCTCCCAATGGTATTTGCTCTTCCAAAGCTGCTTATAAACTTTGCTTACAAGACATTCATACTAATCCTAGAACTGCTCCTCTGGATGTTCCTTTGGATTTGAAAGCTTTTCTTAAAACTATTTGGAAGCAGAAAGATTTATTGCCCAAGGTTAAAACTTTTGCTTGGAGGATGCTTAGCAAAGCTTTGCCCATAGGAATGAGAGCAGGCCGTTTTTCTATTCACATTTTGCAGAATTGTTGTAGATGTGCTCAGCAAGAAGATGAGTTTCACCTTTTCTTTCTTTGTGACTTTGCTAGAGCGGCCTGGTTCTCTGCTCCTTGGTTTCTTAGATCTGACATCCTTGTGCAAGGTCACTCTTCAATGCATTCCCTTCTGATTCACTTTGCTTCTACGGGCCATCCTTATGCATCTTTGCAAAATATTTTCAATTTTATGTGGTGCATTTGGAAGGCTAGAAATGATTTCCTCTTTGAGAGGAAATTTTCTTTTTCCTACCAAATTAAAATTGCTGCTACTAGTTTGAATAATATTCTCCAAGAGGAGATTCTGCCTTCTACTAATATTCAGTCTTTGCAGGCTTCTCAACCTGATAATCTCCTCTTCCTAAGCAAGGCAATACTCTCAAATCAGACCTTCTCATTAATGGTGCTAAAGTGTTTTCTGATGCTGCTTTCAGAACTTCTAGAGTTCCAGGATTTCAGCAAGGTCAATTGCGCATAGGTGTGGGAGTTTACTTTTGTCTTCCTTCTTATAATAGGGAAATAAATATTCAGGTTCAAGCTTCAGGCCCTTCGACGGACACTCCTCTTCAAGCTGAAGCAATTGCTCTTGCTTGTGCAGCTCAATTGGCGGCTTGCCTTAACATTCAAACTCCTACTTTTTTAACTGATTCTCTTTGTCTTGCCACTGTTGCTGCTGCCAGGAATATTGCTCACTCTTCCACTCCTTGGAATATTAGAAAAGAAGTGGCTTCTTTTGTAAACTCTACTTCTAATCTTAATCCCCAAGTTTTTCATATTTCTAGGAATTTGAATGGGGTGGCTCACAATTTAGCTCATCAAGTTTTTCAAATGGCTGGAGGACCTACACTCAATTGCTCTTCTCACTCTCATGTCACTGAATCATGTCCTGTAGCTGCCTCTCTTGTTGATTTTAATTTTGTAGGAATTCAGCTTCATAAGGTGTATTGCTTTTAGGAGAAAGTTGATAGCTCTGGGAAGTTCCTCATCTCAACATGATATGATGGTCTATGCTCGGTTGTTGGAAAGAAGGAGATTGCTGTCAAAGCTGGAATTTTCTTTTCCCCTTCTCTTTCTTTGTTTCTTAGGACATGCTATTCTTTAGCAAGGATCTTGTTCCTTGCTCTCTCATATGTCTTTATTCAGCTCTTCTTTCTTTACATATGCAGTTCTTCTTTCTCTTTATTCTAGCAGATGGTGTAATCTCGACTGTAAAATGTTCTGTGAGCTGAATATGTTGGTATCTTCGGGTGCCTTTCTCTGTTAAAAAAAACAACTCCTAGAAGAAAAGGGGAGAAAGAACTTGCACTTTGGAATACAAGTAGAGGAATGCTTGAACTTTTCAAAGGAAATCATGATGAAAGGCTACTTGAACACCTTAATGATGGCGCCAAGTAGAATAGCTTGGAGATCAGAATCTTGAGAAAGAGGGAAAACCTCAAGATTGGCAAAAAAAACTTGATGAACAAACGAAAATTGAATAATCCACGATGAACAACCACCGTGCCGAGCCTCCGGGAAGAACTCCAGAAATAAAAGGGTGATTGCGAGAAAGTGAAGATGGAAAGATACGAGTTGAAATTTTGAACAATTTCCTTCCAACAACGTTGACAACGGAAAGAGATGAGGCATCCTGACGAGATCACCAAGAAACACTTGAAACTTCGGAAAAGAAATGATGAAACACCTGGAACCAAAAATTTATGTATAGGATTCGGGAGTAGTTCTTGGCCGATGAGATTTTTTTAAAATTTTTAAACACCCCCTGCGCGATACAATGACAAGTGTGTTGTGCAGTGGCAAGCTCATTGCCTTGAGATTTACCACGTTGAATGCATTGCAATCATGTGGACATCGCGGCCATCCTCATCGAGGGTGGGAAGAGATTCGGGAGTAGTTCATGGCCGTTGAGATTTCTTTTTAAGTTTTAAACATTCCCTTGCGCGACACAGTGACAAGTGTGTCGTGCAGTGACAAGCTTATTGCCTTGGGATTTACCACGTCGAATGCATTGCGATCACGTGGACATCGCGGCGATCATTAGCAAGGGTGGGACGAGATTCGGGAGTAGTTCATGGACGATGAGATTTTTTAGTTCTAGGCATTCCCTTGCGTGACACAATGACAAGCGAGTTGTGCAGTGGCAAGCTTATTGCCTTGGGATTTACCACATTGAATACATTGCGATCATGTGGACATCATGACCATCATCAATGAGGGTGGGAAGAGATTCATGAGTGTTTCATTGCTGATGAGATTTATTTTTAAAGTTTTACATTCCCTTGCACGACACAATGACAAGTGTGTTGTGTAGTGGCAAGCTCATTGTCTTGGGATTTACCACGTCGAACGCATTGCGATCATGTGGACATGGTGGCCATCATCAGCGAGGGTGGGAAGAGATTTGGGAGTAGATCATGCCTGATATGATTTGTTTTTAAAGTTTTAAACATTCCCGCGGCACAATTACAAGTGTGTCGTGAAGTGGCAAGCTCATTGCCTTGGGTTTTACCACGTCAAATGCATTGCGATCATGTGGACAATTGCGGCCATCATCAGTGAGGGTGGAAAGAGATTCGGGAGTAGTTCGTGGCCGTTAAGAGTTGTTTTTAAAGTTTAAACATTGCCTTGCGTGACATAATGACAAATATGTCGTGCAGTGGCAAGCTAATTGTCTTGGGATTTACCACGTCAAATGCATTGCGATCATGTGGACATCGCGACCATCATCAGTGAGGGTGGGAAGAGATTCGGGAGTAGTATGTGGCAAATGAGATTTTGTTTCTAAAGTTTTAGACATTCCCTTGCGCGACTCAATTACAAGTGTATTTACCACATCGAATGCATTGCGATCATGTAGACATCGCGGCCATCATCAGCGGGGGTGGGAAGAAAAATAAGTGGCAACATGACAAACCACCGTCTTAAAATAGAGGATGCTCATATGTCGAGGTATTGAGTCATACTTATTGGGCTAGCGCGTAAATTTTTTGTCTCCTACTGCTACCTCACGGGCATGTTTGCTAATATCACAAAAACAACAACTTCATGCTGAGAAAATTAGGATCCACCCTAAAAAAAATTTAAACCCAAAGGTACAACAAATATGAGAACGAACAGGGTACTGTTCTTATATGACGCCACGCGCACTGAGTGCACGGACTCTGTTTTCTTCATAGCACGCACGCGCCCACGCTCTCGGGTTCTCTTCTCCCGACCCCCTCTGTGTTCTCTCATGGCGCTCGCGTCGCGGGCGATATCTCCTCCGGCTGCCTCCGCAGGTGCGTCCCACCCCTCGCACTCTCCTCTACAGATTCCACCCTCTGGATCGCCTCTCGCGCACTCCTGCGGCTAACCCTAGCAGCGCTCGCGGCTCCCCCGGGATCGCCTCCGGCTTCACCTCCTCCCCCGGACCATCCCACCGACCGCGTACACGCAGCCGGGCAAGTTGCTGCTAGGAGCTCGCCGTCACGAGCGGCCTCCATTGCACTGGCAGATAATTGTAAGTTCCAACAAATACCTCCGTTATTTTTCGATTCTCTCAGCCGACCTGGTGGTGGAACAGCCCCTGCCCGCCTAGTTAGAGAAAAAATCGTTGCCCTGCACAATCAACAAGTACTTGTTTCAGAGATACACTGAGATATGAGTGACACAAAAAAGTTCATCCTTGACATGATACTAGTTTCCGAGATAGACTGAGATATGAGTGACATGGCATACTTGAATCTTAACATGGTAAATACTAGTTTCAGAGGTACACCGACATATCTGAGTATATGACATAACATAGTTGAATCTTAACATGGTACTAGTTTCAGAGATACACTGAGATATGGCATAACATAGTTGATTCTTGACATGGTTATAAGATGAACGCTCAACACAAATATTAAATAAAGCAGGCGAATGATAAGGTCTTAATTGGATGAGAGCTCCCCACCGACAATGGTATGGTTCCGTTTCCCTGTAGTTGCGAACAAGCTCCATTGCTTCTATGACAAATGAATCCAGAATCCTGTGAGGCTTCGCTGCGTGGTCACCGCTTGCGAAATCCATGGAGCTGTCAATAAAATACATCTTTCTGCTGCAAGCCTTCCACAGTGCATCCACCAAGCTCTCCAAGTCTGGCTTGGGGTATCTGCTACCTCTGCATTTCATCATCGATATGACCATTCTGCTGATAAGCTTAAGTATAATAAGGCAACTTGCCGTGGGGTCACTGTTTCTTTGTACCATCTCCCTGAGCTTCACCGGGAGGCTAAATTCACCAATTGCGCCATCAAAATGAACAGCCAAATCCTGATCAGCACTGATGAACATCTCATGTACTGTCACGCCAAGGGATAATAGAGCTTTCTCTATTTGCTGTTTTTGAATTATCCTGTGCTGGCAATTATTTTGCGAAGCAGCGCCTTCTTGACCTGTAAGTATTTTGGTGAGCACCTGCAAATGGTAAGAGTATGTTTCTCCTGTAAGTCTTTAATTGACATGTATAGATAATAAAGAGATGATAATTGATAAGCATCCAAGAACTTTTACTATATTTAATCTTATTGGACAGAGATGTACCTTTGGCATCACGTAAGTCATGGATCCCTTGAGTACTCCGAGGCATTCATCATCCCTAGTGTAATGGAGACAAGCATGCTGTAGGATTTCCGCTACACTTATATGGTATCTGCAATATCCATTACTTGCAGCGTCAAGATCCCCTGTGAAAGAGTAAACTGCAGAACCATTTACTTGTAAAATAATCCTGGCATTGCTTCCATCTCGGGAACATAGCTTCGCCAGTGCTTCAAGTGCCGCTATTCTGGCTGGCCCAGGTATTCTGGTGGAGCCGACGGCAGTGTAAGTGTAGATGTCTGCTAGCATCTCGATGAAATTTACTCTGTTTGGGAGCTGCACCTGCACGTGTAGTTCGGTGAAAATCCTTATGATCAATGCCTTCTGTTCTTTATCATCACATTCGGCACACCCGAGAATCCTGTTCATTGGCTCGACTGCTTCCTGGTTGGTTGAGATATCCCGAAGCAGGGTTTGTCCATGACCATGAACAGTCGTGAGCCGGTTAATCAGTTTCAGTGATTCCACTAGTACGTCCCCCCAATCTTCATGATTATTTTGGTGGTAGTGGTCGGAGGTTAGAGGCGTCAGGATCTTGGTGAGCAAACCTCGAGTGTGGATGATGAGTATACAATTGTTCTCGTCGGCTGCGAACAAAAAAAGAACATGCAGACATTCCCACAACCGCTTCAGGTAGTCCTCCTCCTCGGGATAATGCTCACTTTCTTCGAATGTGCCCATCAGTGATGACATGCACTGGATCACTTGGGGAATCTGCTCCTCACTGGCCCCGTCTGCTATGTGCACCACTATACTCGCTGCGTGCTTGGTCATCTCTCTTTGCGCACTCTTTTCTGTGCCATATGGGTAGCTTCTCGGATTTGATAGGACCAACAGGCGGCGGAAGATGTGGCTGGATGGTGCGTACAAGATCAGCTGTCTTATTAGCATGCGCTGCTCCTTAAACTTATTCGATTTCATCTGGTCCAGTGGTCCGAGGATTGTTCTCAGGATCTTCAACCCGGAGAGGTAGTCTTGAGGCAACTTATCATGCGCCATCAGGTCCACAGCATATGTCACCAGGTTCCTTCCTTTGGCGAACGACGGGTGCTTCGCGCATCCCTTCCTTGTTTCTATCATGTATTTCTTAACTAATGCGACACCTGGACCTTCGAAGCCGTATATTTTGGCCACTACGGCCACTAGCTTTTTCGGCACAAGAGCATTGAGCATTAGACTGTAGTTAATGATTGCACCTTGGACCACAACAATGATGTACAAGACATCAAGGGCCGGCTTCATGTTTGCTGTGCTAGAATCTCCATCAGAGTTACCGTAATCATGCTGTTTTAAACGCCACAGGGAAACCCCGATAGCGATAAACGGCCCCGCATGAAAGATAACAGCAGCACTGCATAATAATAGAATGGCGTACGTCGCTAGTTGGACCCAGAATGCAATACATCCTAAAATTTGCTTAACCAACAGTACAGCTCTTATATTGTCATCATCCATCCTGCCCCGTGCAAATACTGAGCGTACCGCATTCAATCCCCTTGATGACGCCGCAAATGAGCTCCAGTTCTCACCCCCATAGTTATCGACCACCCTGTTGTGTTGTAAAGCTCAAATTTAAATTCAATCTGGAATCAATAGGAGATATATTTTATTTCGCGAATACACAAATTGCATATCGTCCCATTGATAGGGAGGGTAGAAAACAAGAGTGGCAACGCAGCAGCTATGTACACGTTTGGGCGTAGCCTAGGGTTCCGATGAGCAGGTGAGAAGGGGTTGCTCAGCCCCAATACACTAGGGCTAGATTACAGGGATGATATTGTTAAGCCCTTTGGCACCCGCCTGTGCCCAAGTCAGCGCTTCCTGCTTGACGTCGCGGATGAGTTACTCTGCGGACGGCTGCACGCTGTCAAAGATACACGTGTTCCGGTGCTTCCTAATCAGCCACACTGTGACGGTGGTGATGCCTTCATGAAGCATTAGATGCTAACCGGATAATATGGGTCCGGAAGGATCGATATCTAGTTGGATTTGACATAGTCGGATCCAAATCGAGATAAGGTCTGAGTCGAACATACCTAACTATGAGATGCAACGATATGTCATCTGTGAGTCTCTAGTACAACATACGTTTTATGTCTTAAGACCTAAGCTGACGCACGTACTCGGGATGGTGACAACCCTGCTTTGGGCCGACCAAATGCTACTCCGTAACTGGGTAGTTATAAAGGTAGGCTTCAGACTTGTCCAGACCCATGCTGCGAGACATGGTCGAGTAAGATGTGATTTGCCCCGATCAGTAGAGATATACTCTGGACCCCTCGTGCGACCCGACCAAGAGAAGTATGGCCATGCGACACGGATTATGAGATAGTCTGGTTTGTAGTCGGCATCACTGTAACGAGAAAAAGGTCGGGCTAGCACAAGGATGATAGACTCACCTTGAGCCCGACAACATATATCATGTGGCAAATGGAACATAAGTGTGACATATTGTACAAGTTCGCCAACCGGCTTCATGGTCTACATGGTGGTTGGCATGCCTAGCTAGAGCCCACTACCAACCGAGTAGGTCGGAAGTGATCCGAGCAGCGACCATGCCGACTTGAACATAAGGGATCACACACTTAATGGGAGGAACCTGTGAGGTTGGATCCGTCTCCACGAGTTAGATGTAATCCTACTCGGACTCGGATCCAAGCTGGACAGACTTTGGGCTTTAGGGCCCGTGCGAGGCCCAAGTGTTGAACGCGCGACGGAAGCCTATATATAGTGGAGGTGTAGCACACTCATTCGATTGATCGCTTCGGCGCCATCACTAGAGCTTTGCATGTGTTGAAACTAGCCACCTTCACTCATCACCGGTTGCATAATCGGACCTAGCAGTCCGTCGCACAACGTTCCTCCTACACACGCGGATACCGTTAGAGGTGGTGCACTTGCGCCGCTCTGGCAAACCTGCTCACGGGACCCGATCGGCTATGTGGGAGATCGACAAGGAGGAGACGACTCTGGAGACGCGCTTCCTAGTGGTAATGATTCGTGATCCTAGATGTTCTGCAGGTCGCAATTTTAATTTGCAGTCGACACATCCTACCGTAGAATCCAACAGTTTGCATAAGTGAAAGGGTGCATTCTTGTGAGAATGAGTAAGTGAAAGATTGTCGCCAGATACGATTGGTTGACCAAAGGGTTTTGGAAACCCTAGTCATGAGTCCCAAGTCTAGTGACCTGATCTAGTAATCCACCGACGGAAGCACTTCCCCGTACATGTGAATGCATTAAAGGCATTGCACCCGCGACACCCAGATGAACTGCACATAAGACAGACTGCTCAAGGGATTTGGTGAGGAGACGGGAGTTCAACTATAGTTGCTTCATGCTACTTAGAATCTACTTCTCCAAGGGGCGATGTGTCTGTGTCTAGTGGTACGCTTCGTGATCTCCTACCTAGTACTTGCAAGAATCCCTCATCTCCTGGGTCCGGAAAAAAATTCTATGAGACCAGGTCTCACGGATTAGCAGGTGAGACCCATCCTGATGGATGACACGTGGCATCCACAAATCACAAAGCATCCACTCCATCCCCCACCTGAAATCAGGGGGGGGGGGAGGGGAGATTAGATGCTTTGTGATTTGTGAATGCCACATGTCATTCATCAGGGCGGGTCTCACCTGATTTATATGAGACCTGGTCTCATATATTTTTTTTCCCCTGGGTCCTCGCGTTGACACATGCGATCTCGGCGTGCTAGGTCGCCAGTTCACAAAGAATCAAGGTGCCGGTCTCCTCACCCTTTTTCTCGGCAAATATGTACCGCCTGAGCCTCCCCTTCAGGCTAACCAAATGCAAGTCACTGAGAGGAAGGGTCCCAATACCCAAACAAGCCACTCGCACACGGTGATCTTGGAATCAAAATCACCCTTACCCCGGCAACCCGAAGAAGGGGTTCTGGGGTGGGGCGGACGGAGATCAGCCCTGCCTGACTGCAACGATCGAGCTAGACTGATTCTCCATCACTAGCTACCAGACATAGGAGAATTCGTTCTACACTGTAATGAAATAAAGATCAAAAGCCTACAAATGTGAAAAAAAGCGCGGGAACACGGTTACCCCAAAGAGGAGCTCCTTCGAACTGACTTAAGTAGAGGGTTGGCCAACCTCGAAGGAACTGGAACCCCCTAGGATTTAGCTCCCACAAGGAACCGGCACTCTACGAACAAGGATATTTGACCTTTGCCTCTTGTGTCGGTTGCTTGTGCGGGGTTTCACCCCTCGATATGGTTGGGAGTCGGAGTTGGAGTAATGTCCCAAAATCGGTCCTTTGGAGTAGCCGAACTGGCATCCCCTCGGGCACTGCCTCAAGGAATGGTAGTCCCATGTCTTTTAGGCACACAAGGGTGTGGTTCACTACTGCTTTGAACGAGACTAGTGCAAGTTAGTCCCAGGAAGGTAGTAAATGTCATCTTGGCTTCCATGACATCAAACAAGACATGTGTTGTCCGGTTATTTCCTTCCTCTCCGAGACATACAATGAGGAGAATCTGGCCAAGGTCTCTATAGGGGGACAATCCTAACACCTCGCACAATAGGAAGTCATTGGGGCCGGAGGTGACCTCTCCTGACAACTAGCGACTCCAAGATACATGTGATAAGTATGTTGAAAGGCAAGCAGTCATCTAAGATGTTTCATTATTTGATGAACCAAAGCTTCCATTAGAATGTGATTTTTGATGATTGGCCAAATGACGAAGGGATATTCTGGTGGCCAGCTGAAACCTTGTGGGTGATCCTCACACAAAAATGTGAGGTCAATCGGTCACTGGGCACCGAGAGGGAACTCAACACATTGGCTCCTGATATCATCTGAGACGCTTGTCCCGGGTTGATGATCTCCAGAAACCTTCTCCCAGACAATCTAACCATGTGCATGAAGAACCCCTTGGTGATTCCCCAATTTGCATGGGGTCAGGATTGGCAAGGCGTGCCCTTTCGACGGGGCAATCTGGTGCAAATCCTTATAATGCAGCTTGGTATCTGCCCCGTGGTAACCAAAAAAGTTGGTTTGCCAGGGGTACCCTTACAGTAGGAGACCCCCACCCATATTGGGCTTCTTCGGGTTGGTGTGCTGGAAGACCGTGCTCTGGACCAAGGGAGAGCTAGCTTTGGCAAAACTCAAAACATCATGTGAGGGCGAGTTCACCGCTAGGCTTCCTTCATCTCGGAAGAAAGGTTGAGGTCGATATCCCTAGGAGTTGACGGAGGGTTAGCCCCCGGCCTAACGTCCGTCACTCTAGGAGAGCTCCATGTAGGAAAGGTTGTTGGTGACGAAATCCGCTCGGGCCCACAGTGGGCGCCAAATGTAGATGATTAATGCAGCGCCAATCTTACAACCGGGAGACACTTATGGAAGTGAGTAGAGACAGACGGGGGTGGTGCCCGAAGGGATCTCGTTGGCGATGGATGTGACATGATGTTCTACCTAGGTTCACGCCTCATGGATGGGTAATAGCCCTACTTCCCGTATATCTACCTTTATTGATCAGTAAGAGAATATATGGCTCGAGCGGATTTGTAAGAGTTTCCCTATCTACCCAGCCAGTTTACGAATACGTGGCTCCCACGCGGCATTGTCCTGGCAAGGCTTCATCTCCCCTCTATATAGGTAAGTGATGGCCAATAGTTTGGTAGCCATCTTCAAGAGATACGATATGATCAGGTTATCCCGCGGTTTATGGAACATACTCCCATAATTGGCGAGTTCCTAAAATAGTGCTCCCCTTCTTATCCCCTACTCGGGCGCAACAGGGCGGGGGAGTCCGAAGCCTCTAGGCACTGGGAACAATGACAGAGCGTAGTATCATATATTAGTATCATGTAGTACTTTATTTATTGTCATGCATGACACGTAATAACATAGCATTTATTATAATACAATATTATGATATGATACTCAACCCTCTCTTTCTTCATTTAAGTCTATGACACCTCATCAAAATTACATACTCCCTCCGTCCGGGTTTATTAGGCCTAAAGACAACTTCTCTTAGACCAAGACACATAATAATTTGCTCACATAAATTCTTCAATTCCACTCTCAATGCACTCTCTCACATGCATGCAGCCAATGAAAAAGCACGCATGAAGTGTATTAATTTCCCATTCATGGCACCAACAACAATGGCTTTCAAGGCAACCAATGAAATGGTTGCACGCATGCACCTTTCCAAAGCGAGGCCTTATAAAAAGGGACATGCTTATGATGTTAAGAGGCCTAATAAACCCGGACGGAGGGAGTAGTTGGTATGCATAATATTACCTATGATAATACCATTATGACCAGCCTAAGGGTGGACATAGTCCGGACCCTGACCACGCCGCCGCTTGGACCAGCCGGCAGCGGTCCGGACAGGACAGGACAGGACCGGACTAGGCAGCGCCGTGGTCCCTTTTCCATGCACCGGACCGGCGAGGCGAAAGCTCGGTCAGGACCGAGCGACGGCGAAGGAGGAGTGTGAGTTGCATGCGGGCCCTGCATGCCCCACATGCGTGCGTCGTCATTCATGGATAGGCGTGCAGCATGTAGAAGCTGGAAGACAATGCTGCTGCTGCTGCCAATCTCGATGGCGTCTCTTGTTCGACTCCGAAGATCAACTATCTCCGCTGAGTATAGGGCTAACTGAAAACGGAAAATCAGGCCACAGCCGAGCCGAGACGTGAACGCTGCAATCCCAACGCACCACGATCCGATTAAAGCGATGGGCTACACTTAACAAACTATAACCAAACCGTTGCTTGACTTATTTCACTAACTGAAGAAAATCCTAACTGACGAAACTGAACTTTAACAGCTACAGCTACGACTGACGAAACTGAATTATTCTGAAACTTTGACACCAACTGTTAACTGACGCCGTGGTCATCGCAGAGAGTGCGCCGCCGCTGCTGACTAAGTGCCGGGTCATCCACAGGGCGTCGTCCTCGATGTCGGCGGTGATCGCAAGCGCGAGGCCGAAGTTTGAGAGCTTGGCACGGTAGCATGCGTCGAGGAGGAAGTTGCTGCTCTTGACTCTAATGCACGTACGAATGGTCGGTGCAGTTGTGCAGGTAGTTGAGCCCGCCTGCCACGTCCAGCGCAACCTGCACGCCCTGGCTCCCCCCGAGCACCTCGCCGCCATGGACGTGGAGCCACTCCCTGAGCACGCTGTTCTCGGCGAACTAGAACACCATGTACGTGTAGCCGCCATGCATGCAGTGATGCAGAGGCCGGACAGGCGAATGAGGCTCAAGTGGTTGACCCGACCCAGGATGCTCACCTCTCGACGGCAGAGCCCACGTCGCCGGCGGCAGTTCTCGGTCCGACCGAGCGGTACGGCTAAAATGCGGACCGGACTGAGGTGCTGAGCGGGCCTTATTTTACTATCTAGGCCGGCCAATTTTTCTAGCGGGCTAGGACCAATCGGTCCGGTCATGAGCAGGCCAAAAAGCCCGCTCAGCTCGTCCACCCTAACTCGCCGCACACAAGTGGCGCGAACGCTATTTCTCGGCGTTTCCTAAACGGCGCCCGTTGCGCCCGTTACAGGCATGTGCGCAAACGGGCGCAGACCCCCGCGATGCTCTGGGCCGGCCCATCTAAAATGTTTTCTTTTCTGTCTTAATCTGCAAAAAATGGGGGCTGCCGCTAGGTTTGGAACCAGCAACATCCCGCATCAAGGACCGCTAGGCAAACCACTCGGCCGCCGCACGACACCTGGTTCGAACATACCTTTTCCTCTGTTATTTGTTCTTCTTCCTTTTCCCTTTTTTAGTTTTTCCTTTTTTAGTTTTTCGTTTTTTCTTTGTCTTGGTGTGATGAATTGGTTTGCAAATACATGGACGTTTCCTTCAAATCGATGAACTTTTTTTGAATTATGATGAACTGTTGTTCAAATTCGATGAACTATTTTTCAAATTTGATGAACTTTTTTTGAATTTCGATGAACTTTTTCCAATTTCGATGAACTTATTTCAAATTTGATTTACTTTTTCCACTTTTTTTGTGAACTTTTTTCAAAATCGATCAACTTTTTTCAAATGCATGAACTATTTTTCAAAATTGATGAACTTTTTTAAAATTGGTGAACTTTTTTCAGAATCGATGAACCATTTTTGAATTTTGATGAACTTTATTCAAATATGTGAACTTTTTTCTCAAGATTTGTGAACATTTTTTTGAAATGGATGAACCTTTTTCAAAATCGCTAGACATTTTTCTCAAAATCGTGAACTTTTTTTCAAAATTGATTTTTTTAAAACAAATGAACTTTTCTGTTGTTCGTGAACCTTTTCCAAAATTTAAATCAAAGTGCTACAGTAAACGTTTGCGGGGGTACAAATGTACTTAGAAAGTTGTCCCTGTAGTTGGTCAGTTGAGCGTGGTAGGTCAGGTGGTTAGTCTTACTGGTTCGGTGTTGTCACAGCGTGAGTTCGACCCTTGCCGAAGACCATTTTTGCGCTGTCTTTTTAGCGTTTCCTCTGTAGCGATTGAATCTTGCTGGGTCGGCCCAGTTGAATCGCCTTCGGGCGCCAGTACGAGAACCGGCGCTGAGAGCGCCGGTTAGGAGCTCCCCTATTTCTCGTATTAAGCGAGTCTATCAGAATCTCTCGCGTCGACATGAACAGTGTCGGGCCGGCCCGTATAGCTCGCATAGATTCAAACCATCGGAAATAAACGAGGCGTCCCATTGAATTGAACCCCGGTCTCCAGTCTTCTCACCTGGCGCAGCTAATCACTCCGCCCATCTCATGTTCCTGGTTACTTGTAGGATCAATATCTACTAGATACGCGAATCAACCTGTGATTGAGTTGGTTAGATGGATAATGGTATCCCCAACCCACCAGGGTTCAAATCCTGGTGCTCGCATTATTTCTGAATTTATTTCAGAATTTCCGGCGATGCGCTTTCAGTGGGAGGAGATGTTCCCGTCGACGACGAGGCGCCTACGATGACTTCGTATCTCAAGATGATATGCCGGCTCAGTCTCTCGGAGGTGCTCATAGGGGTAGGATGTGCGTGTGCGCGTTCATAGGGGTGAGTGTATGCGCGTGTATATGAGCGCTTGTGTCTGTACTGATGCTCAAAAAAAATATCTACTAGATACCACCGAGCCGGTCTTTTCCAATTTTTCATTTACTTTTTCTGTTCTCTTTTATTCCATTTTTCTTCTTCTCCGTTTTTCCATTCTTTTTTACTTTCTTCTCAGATTTGTTTAATTCTTTTTTTCTCCTTTTTTGTTTGATTTTCTTTTTTCTTCTCCATTTTTTTGTTTTTCCTTTGTGTTTTCTTATGTTTGTTTTCGTGTTCACTCTACATTTTCGTACATACAAAAAAACGTTTTTACTAACAAGTGTATCCACGTTCAACATTGTCCCAACGCTATTTAAACATTTTCGAAATACTTGTCCAACATTTTTAAAAATAATTGTTCAACATTTGTAATACTTATTCAACCTTTTCAAATACTAGTTAAACATTTTTTAGATATCGTTCAACATTTTTAATACCTATTTCAATTTTCTCTAAATATGTTTTCAATATTTTTAATACTCATTTAACATTTCAAATACTTGTTCTACATTTTCTAAATTCTTGTTCAAATTTTTTAAATACTTGTTCAACATTTTTTAATACCAATTCACCATTTTTTTAGATACTTGTTCGACATTTTTAATACTTATTCAATATTTTCAAATACTTGTTCAAGATTTTTCATATTATTGTTCAACATTTTAAAATACTGTTTGAACATTTTTCATATACCCCTTCATCATTTTTAATACCTATTGAATATTTTCAAATACTAGTACAACATTTATAATACCTATTCAATATTTTTTAGATAGTTGTTCAAGTTTTTTTTAAAATTCTTGTTCAACATTTCTTAAGACTTATTCAACATTTTTTCAAATGTGTTTTGAAGAGACTTTTTTGTAATATTTATATTAGGATATGTTAACCTAGTATAAACAAAAGGAGAAACATAAAAGGAAAAAAAGAAAACCAGAAAACAAGGCAAAAAAAACAGAGAAACAGGCTGGTGTTGCCCACGCGGGTGGGCCGGGCCAGACCCTCGCGCGCTTCAGCGAGTCGGACGCCCTGACTCGCTGAAAGCGAGGAATAGCGATGCCCCACAGGTGGTACAAAACGGAAAACCCTCTACGACACACGCATAGACATGGCGAGGCGAGTGATTAAACGCTCTAGAAGGTTCCCAACCGTTTCATGTATGGTTTTTTTATTTTTATGTTTTCCTGCTGTTTCTTTTATGGTTTTGTCCGGGTTTTTTACTTATCTGATTCTTTTTTCGTTGTCATTTTTTCCTTTTCCTGTTTATTTCTTTTTTATTTTAAATGCTTTTCCTTCTATTTTTCTGTATCTATTTTTGTTTTTCATAATTTTAAAATTATTCGAAATTAAATAAAAGGTTCGGAATGTCAAATAATGTTCCCGTTTTTAATTTTTGGTCAGAATTAAAAAATCTATCCTGATATTTAAAAAATCGTTGCCTTTCAAAATAGGCTGATAAGTTCAAAAAGCATCCTGTTTTCAAATTTTGCTCATAAATTCAGAAAAATTTGGGATTTAAAGAAAAATCAATTATTTTAAAAATGTTCTCCTTTTCAATAAACGCACATAAGTTCAAAAAATGTACCTTTTTTCAAATTTAGTTCAGAGATTCACAAAATTTCCCCAAATTTTAAATAATGTTCGTTTTGTTTTTCATATTTTGTTCCGAGTTTCAATTTTTTCACAGATTCAAAAATATATTCCCTCTTGTCCAAAATGTTCATGTTTGCAAAATAAGTTCCTTTTCAAATTTTATTGTGAAATTCAGAATAAATCCCAATTGGAAATTCTTTCACAAATTCAAATATTGGTCACATTTAAAAAAAAACCTGTTCGTGTTTGAGAAAAAATTTGAAGTGATTTTTTTCCTTTTTTTTAAATTTGTGAACATATTCATACATTCTTCCTGTTTTGAAATTTGGTTAAAAATCCGAAATTTGGGCAATTTTTCCGAAACTTGTTTATGTTCTTTACAAAGTTCTTTAGAATCTTTTTTAGAAGTATTCAAATTTTTCATTAAATGTTTGAAAAAAGGGGTAACATGCAGATCGGTCGATGTTGTTTGTTCTAAAGTATTTCGCATTACATACTTGTTAGCGCTGGCCAGCTCGAGTGGTTAGGTACGTACATCCATTAGAGGTGGATCGGGAGTTTGAATCCAGGATAATGCGATTTATTTTTGCGATTCTTTTTGCAATCCGGGCTGGCCAATTTCTCTAGGGAGCTCGGACCAATCGGTCCGGTCATGAGCAGGCCACAGCAGACCAAAAAGCTCGCTCGCTATGTCCACCCTGACTCGCGGCACACAAGTGGTACAAACCACGACCGACTGGCCTGACTTTTGGCAAGTGGTACAAACTTCTTCTAGATTATGTTTCTTTGTAAATAGTTATTGCATCCAATAGTTCTTCCTTTGCTAAGTTTGCATCGGAGTTAATCTCTTTTTTGGACAGTGAATCTAGGAATTTATAATACATAAATAGTTGATTCTCACTAAGTCTAATTCTCTTAACATGCAGCCCTTCACATTATCAAATGTGTCACGTCATCATTTACTAGAACTATTTTTTAGCACATGCATACCCCAATTTAATTGTCCCATCTCGAATAGTCCAACGTACATACATACTCTTTGTTCAGATATAATTACTTTTAAAAATAATATTTTCTCTGTCTAAGTGTATAAGTCACCGTACGAAAATCAGATATTCCCATTAAATTCGGCCCTCGTTTCCCTCCTTGCCTCGTACTGCTGCCTACCAAAACCAGGAAAAGGAGACGCCCGTATGAAAACAACCACTGCATGCATCGTGGCTGGCCGTTGGGCAAGGTGCTGAAAACGGTTTTGCATGCATTCACTCCTATAACTAGTAAATTAATGCTGATTTTGCTTCCATTTAAAACTGCGCTGTGATTGGAAGTTTTCCTGACCATGGTACTCCTACTCGTCCAATCTCTAGCCACCTAGGTCACGATGCTCCTTCTAAGACTACCCACAGTGGAAGTAATATAGATGGTAACATCACACTTATTTAGACTAGTCACATTGGGGAGTAACTTAGACTATTAACATCACATTTTACTAGGCTATATTATTATCTTCACAGTGGGTAGTAACATATGTGTGTTGTCGATCATGTTATGGTTCATTTATTAGCCTATATACTCACGTTGTCTTGGTATGTGTGATGTTACAGTAATTAGCTAAGTTACCACCATCACCTCTCTCATCATTAAATATGTGCCACATAAGCAAAATTATCTTGAAAAGTGTGATGTTACTAGTGATGTTACTCCCATAAGCAAAATAGATGATGTGGCATATAGTTAATGAAGAAAGAGAGGCATGCCGTAACATAGGTAGTTACTATAACATCACACATATCAAGAAAAGATAAGTCTACAACCTAATAAATGAAGTGATGCATGACACAACACATATGTTACTTCCTACTATAGATGTAGTAACATAGAATAGTAACGTATGTATGTTATTACTCCAAGTTACTCCCCACTGTGACTAGTCTAATGTGACTTATGCACCTAGACGGAAGGAGCAACTTTTGATTTAGATCATTTTGTTTATATAGAATGTATCAAAAATTAATTTTTCAAATCCCGCAGCAACGCACGGGGAAATATTCTAGTTAACTATGATATATAATTAATAACAATTGAAGCTCGTGAATGGCTAATCCCTAAGGATTAGTTTGGAACTCAATACAAATATGTTCGAGTAACTCCTACTGTATTTGAATGGAGGCAGAGAAGTGTTCTTATAGTCCACGGGACATAACCTAAGAAGCTTTTTTTTTTTTTGCGGGAATAACCTAAGAAGCTATTAATCAAGAAAACTAAGTAGTAAAACTAACCTCGATATCTGTATGAGTGTAATCACCGTGAGAGACCAAAAATCCTTCTTGTGCAGTAGGGAGACGAAGCCACCCAGAAGAACGACGGTGGTCCAGGTAACTACCAGAAAGCCTAGCCCTCTGATTAACATCGCCAGCCCACCCAAAAATGCCGCGTAGCCATTGATACGGCATTCCGACCATCCGCAACCCCTGCACTCATGGCCAACCGTTGTTTCTCTCCAGAGCTGATTGAGGTCGCTACTGCAATGCAGCGATGTTATGTATCCGCAAGATGGAGAGGAGATGGACTAAGCAATAACATGGCCTGTGATTACAATACAAGCCTATTGGCTGCTGATGAGATCGATATTAGATCTTGACCAGGACTGCAAGCGTGGGTCGTCATTACTTAATCCTAACAGCCTATTTTTAAGTCCTAATTTGTCAGTTGTCACAACGGATCGTACTAGTATACAATATCAGCCGAGCTAGCGTGTTATGTTTTGTTTTCCCGAGGGTGTCCTATCCTCAGTCCTCACTCATCTGCTCACTAATTCTACTTTTTTGTGCAGTAACCGCACCTTGATCGAGCAATAGATTACGTAGGAAGCGAGGCCGCTGGGTATTCGTGCGCAGCGTGTCCATGGCGTTGTTCCATACTACAATTATCAATAATTACGAGGGCAATAAAGGTGTAAAGCTCCCTCCGGTCCGGTGTGTTAGGCTCCCTTCAATGCTTCACCTTGTACAGATGCTAAGACCCCTCCCAATGCTTCACCTTGTATAGGTGATAAGCCTGCCATATAAGTGGGAAATGTGATGTGGCAAGACAATTAAGAGGAGAGGGATGGATTTGGTGACTCTAGGAAGAATCAATACCAAGCACGTGAACTTAGAGAAAACATTTAAATGAAGCAACCTCATCATCGCATGAAAGAGTTTAGCTACAACAAGTTAAGGGGGTGTTTGTTTCCAGGAACTTTTTGATGTAGGGACTAGAAAAAATCCCTCTTAGAGACTTTTTAACCAAATAGGAGGGACTATTAGGGACTAAAAGTTGCTTTTGGGGACTAAATGAAGAAAACTCTCTCCTCTTTTTCGGGACTTTTCCAACAATGCCCCTCTCTGCACCCATTGTCTCGTCGCCCCATGGTGTTGTTTGGTTGTTATTTTTCTATATACTAGAGATAGCATGGTCTTTTACATGTCATTTAATAACCTTTAGGGAGGGACTAGAGACTTTTTAATCCCCGGAAACAAACATGGAGGGACTAGAGACTTTTTAGTTGGGACTAGAAAAAGTCCGAGGACTTCTTAACCAAACAGGGCCTAAGCACCTATGCATTGGGGACTATAGTTGCTAAGCTATTTAATGCGCTTAGCACCTCATCTAAGCACCTGTCCATTGGAAGAGGTCTAAGGCTGCCATGTAGGCAAAAAATCTAATGTGGCAAGGTAATTAGGAGGATTGAAATGAGTGTGGTGACCCCAGGAAACAATGCCAAATACGTGAACCTAGACAAAACACTTAAATGAAAGAAACCCCCACTACTAGGAAAAACCTTATACACAGAGGTATAGCAGTAGCGATGGTCAAAGCTCGACACTATTGCTACTTATTAGTAGCGCTTGTTAAAAAAACACACTACAACTATTGTTGTAGCAGTAGCGCGTCTGCGCGGAAAAGCGCTACTACTATAATTCCCTCGCTGGTGCCGGTAGGCTAGGGATAGTAGTAGCGGTTCTTCCAAAAGCACGCTACTGTTAAAAACTTTGTAGCAGCGCGTTTATGCTGTAGAGCGCTACTGCTATGAAAAAAATATAGAAAAATAAGTAGAAAAGTAAATGAAAATGAAAGAAATAGAAAAAGGATAAATGAAAAAAAAGAAAATGTAAAGAAAACAAAAGAAAAAGAAAAATAAAACAGAAAGAAATAGTTGTAGCGCATTTCGCAGGAAAACGCTATAGCTAACTTAGCTATAGCGCGTTTCGACAAAACGCGCTACTGCTAGTTTGACTTAACCCCCGGCCGCGCGGGCTCAAAATTTCGCTAAGTCCTCCCCCCTCTCCCCCAACTGCTCCATCACCGTCGTCACCCTGCCACCTTCGACCACACCGCCGCCGCCCGAGGCCGCCTTCGACCACACCGCCGCCGTCCGAGGCCGCCCTCGACCTCACAGCCGCCGCCGACCTCACTGTCGCCTCCCTCAAGCTCACCGCCACCGCCCTCGACCTCACCACCGCCGCCTGAGCCCACCCAGGACCTCCGCCGCCCGAGCGAGAGCCTGCCTTCGCTGCCGACCGTAAGGCTCCACCTCTCCTCTCCCCTACCCTCCTCTCTCTCTCTCTCTCTCTGCTAGGGCAATTCATATATATGTTGATGTTCATATGAACCCTAGGTGTTCATATGAACCCTAGATTTGTTTAGGGCAGTAGGCATTTTTTAGCATTTAGGAAAAATGATTAGCAATTTTTTTAGGAAATTAGCTAGGGCAATTTTTTATGAAAATGCCTAAATAGTAATTCCATTTAGCTTTAAATTACTAGAGGGTATGTAAATAATAGCAGCATTTAGATTTAAATTAACAAATGCTATAAACAAAAAACACTTAGCTATAAAAAATTATTTGGACTATGGACCTGAATCTGTTCCAAATTTCATTCAAATGGAATTTGAATTATTTGGACTATGGACCTGAATATTTTTGAAGAAATTGGGTGTAGGTAATAAGGTCTTGTTGTGGAAATTTCGGTGAGGTCAGAAGGGTTAGAGAAAATGGAGTTCCTAGAATTTTAGCTTTAGACAAAAAACAAAAGTATTTAGCTATAAATAAAAAACAGTAGCTATGGCATTTAGCTATAAAAAATAGAATTGTTTTTCTTTTCAAAGACTTGGTTAAACTAATTGTTGCTATGTAAACAAAAAACAAGATTGTTGTTATATGATATATGTCATTGATGTTCATTTGCATATTCCATTATTGTTGATTATATCTTTTCATTAAAGTGGCCATGTTATATGCAAATTCCTCAATAGTGTTTGCTCATGTTATATCTTTTCATTGAAGTGGTTCAATTGTGCCCAAGTGGCTTTGTTGTTTCCATGGAATGAAGCTGAGTGGCAAATGTTTTCCCGGAATGTTGATTCATTTCCGTTCCGGCAAATTTCAGGTTCTCCATTTGTCCACTTTTTAGCAAAAGTCATGCCGAAATTTTCCGTGAATTTCGGCATGACTTGTGCTACAAACTAGGACATATCGAGTGCCCGGGATTTGCCGCACCGGAAAGGAATCAACGTTCCTGCAAAACATAGGCCTTTTTTATGTCATTATTCATTTTATTAGGTCTAGAATTAATTGAGTAGATTTAATCGTAGGAAACATGGCTAGCAACGATGAAGGACAGGGTTCTGATGATTGCGATGATGTCTACCTGGCGGCAGATGAATTTTTGAGCCTTGCCAACAATCAACCGATGTTGTTGTTGGGCCCACCGGTCGCATCAGGGACTGAGACCGACACACAGACCGGTGCTGAGACTGAGACCGGCGCGAGCACTCATACCGGCATCGAGACCGACGCTGACACTCATACCGGCATCGAGACCGATGATGAGACTTAGACCGGCATCGAGACCGGCGCTGAGACTGAGACCGATGCTGCCTCGGGGAGCGGAGCCGGTATAGAACCGAAAGCAAAGAGGCGACGACTTCCTAACAAGCTCGGGACTACTAGACTAGTGGTCACGGAGGTGGACGACGACAATTTTGAGCCAAACGCGCCCGAGGAAGTGCGCGCGTGCTACGACAATCAAATTGGCTGCATCATACGGACAACCGCCACCATCAACGATGAGAAACTAAACAAGATAGATAATATGAGGCCCTCCCTCCTAAAGAAGCTGCACCAGATATTCTTGTTCCCGGGCCGGAATGAAAAGGATTATAAAGATTCAGATAAGGACCCGGCAATGAAGAAGATAAACAAACACACCATGAGCAAGTTTAGCGAAGCGTTGGCCGCCTAGAAAGCAAGGGTGAAATGTCGGATCATCAATGAAAAGGAACCCTACTCCGAGATTGTAAAGGATAATCCGACAATCACAACAGAGCACTTTGAAATATTCAAGGCGGCTTGCGAGGCCGAAGCTGCCAAAAAAAAGTCGGAGTACATGAAGGGGCTTCAACAGAAGAACATTGGGTGCCACCACCTCGGAAGCCGTGGTTACGGCGGGAAGAGGTCCATATGGGCCAAGGAGGACGCGGAAGCCGCGAGTCTGGGCATTCCAGACCCCTTGGCGGAATTCACCGTCCCGCAGGAGCATGACGTCCTTAGGGCCCGGCACCGTTGAGACCCAGTGAAGAAGGTTTTCGAGAAGAACGCGGTCACGACGAAGTTCGTTAGACTACTGGTAATTTTAGTTCCTAATCAATTCAACTGCACGTTAGTCATATTTGTAAACGATCCTTGTGCCTTTTGCAGAGAGAGCAGCACAGGATTGTGGCTGAAAGCGACTCGCCGTTTGAGGCGTTGGTGAGGCCCAAGTGAGACACTCCATTCAACCAGGCGTTGAATATATTGAAAGGACTCCCGGTGGATACTCGACCGTCGTATGGACGCGTGCACGATTTCGTAGACGGTGCCATGTGGAAGAAGTACTACCGTGAGACCACGGAGGAGAGAAAGGAAAGACGGAGGTTAACTGAAGAAAACATCGACAAGAAGGTTGAGATTGCGGTTGAAAAGAAATCATTTGAGACAGTCGCAACAGCGATAGTGTTGGAAATATACCCTAGAGGCAATAGTAAAAGCATTATTATTATATTTCCTTGTTCATGATAATTGTCTTTATTCATGCTATAATTGTGTTATCCGGAAATCGTAATACATGTGTGAATAACAGACACCAACATGTCCCTAGTAAGCCTCTAGTTGACTAGCTCGTTGATCAACAGATAGTCATGGTTTCCTGACTATGGACATTGGATGTCATTGATAACGAGATCACATCATTAGGAGAATGATGTGATGGACAAGACCCAATCCTAAACATAGCACAAGATCGTATAGTTCGTTTGCTAGAGTTTTTCCAATGTCAAGTATCCTTTCCTTAGACCATGAGATCGTGTAACTCCCAGATACCGTAGGAGTGCTTTGGGTATACCAAACGTCACAACATAACTGGGTGACTATAAAGGTAGACTACGGGTATCTCCGAAAGTGTCTGTTGGGTTGACACGGATCAAGACTAGGATTTGTCACTCCGTATGACGGAGAGGTATCACTGGGCCCACTCGGTAATGCCTCATCATTGTGAGCTCAAAGTGACCAAGTGTCTGGTCACGGGATCATGCATTACGGTACGAGTAAAGTGACTTGCCGGTAACGGGATTGAACGAGGTATGGGGATACCGACGATCGAATCTCGGGCAAGTAACATATCGATTGACAAAGGGAATTGCATACGGGGTTGCTTGAATCCTCGACATCGTGGTTCATCCGATAAGATCATCGTGGAGCATGTGGGAGCCAACATGGGTATCCAGATCCCGCTGTTGGTTATTGACCGGAGAGTCGTCTCGGTCATGTCTGCATGTCTCCCAAACCCGTAGGGTCTACACACTTAAGGTTCGGTGACACTAGGGTTGTAGGGATATGTATATGCAGTAACCCGAATGTTGTTCGGAGTCCCGGATGAGATCCCGGACGTTATTGGGAGTTCCGGAATGGTCCGGAGGTAAAGAATTATATATAGGAAGTGCTATTTCGGCCATCGGGACAAGTTTCGGGGTTATCGCTATTGTACCGGGACCACCGGAAGGGTCCCGGGGGTCCACAGGGTGGGGCCACCTGCCCCGGGGGCCACATGGGCTGTAGGGGGTGCGCCTTGGCCTACATGGGCCAAGGGCACCAGCCCCAAGAGGCCCATGCGCCTAGGGTTCACAAAAGGGAAGAGTCCCACTAGTGGAAGGCACCTCCTAGGTGCCTTGGGGGGAGGGAAACCTCCCTTGGCCACCGCCCCCTAGGAGATTGGATCTCCTAGGGCCGGTGCCCCCCCTTGGCCCTCCTATATATAGTGGGGGAAGGAGGGCTTTTCATCCACGCCTTTGGTTGCCTCCTTCTCCCTCTCCAACACCTCCTCCTCCTCCATAGTGCTTGGCGAAGCCCTGACGGAGTACTGCAGCTCCACCATCACCACGCCGTCATGTTGCTGCTGGGGCCATCTTCCTCAACCTCTCCTTCCCCTTGCTGGATCAAGAGGAAGGAGACTTACGCTGACCGTACGTGTGTTGAACATGGAGGTGCCGTCCGTTCGGCGCTAGGATCTTCGGTGATTTGGATCACGTCGTGTACGACTACCTCATCCCCGTTCTTTGAACGCTTCCGCTCGCGATCTACAAAGGTATGTAGATGCATCCGATCACTCGTTGCTAGATGAACTCATAGATGGATCTTGGTGAAACCGTAGGAAATTTTTGTTTTCTGCAACGTTCCCCAACAGTGGCATCATGAGCTAGGTCTATGCGTAGTTCTCTTGCACGAGTAGAACACAATTTGTTGTGGGCGTTGATGTTGTCAACTTTCTTGCCGCTACTAGTCTTATCTTGCTTCAACGGTATTGTGGGATGAAGCGGCCCAGACCAACCTTACACGTACGCTTACGTGAGACCGGTTCCATTGACTAACATGCACAAGTTGCATAAGGTGGCTGGCGGGTGTCTGTCTCTCCTACTTTAGTTGGAGCGGATTCGATGAAAAGGGTCCTTATGAAGGGTAAATAGAAGTTGACAAATCACGTTGTGGCTTTCACGTAGGTAAGAAAACGTTCTTGCTAGAACCCTACTTCAGCCACGTAAAACTTGCAACAACAATTAGAGGACGTCTAACTTGTTTTTGCAGCAAGTGCTTTGTGATATGATATGGCCAAAGTTGTGATGAATGATGAATGATCTATATGTAATGTATGAGTTGTTCATGCTATTGTAATAGGAATCACGACTTGCATGTCGATGAGTATGACAACCGGCAGGAGCCATATGAGTTGCCTTTATTTTTTATATGACCTGCATGTCATTGAGAAACGCCATGTAAATTACTTTGCTTTATTGCTAAACGCGTTAGCCATAGTAGTAGAAGTAATAGTTGGCGAGCAACTTCATGGAGACACGATGATGGAGATCATGGTGTCAAGCCGGTGACAAGATGATCATGGAGCCCCAAGATGGAGATCAAAGGAGCTATGTGATATTGGCCATATCATGTCACTATTATTATTTGATTGCATGTGATGTTTATCATGTTTTGCATCTTGTTTACTTAGAACAACGGTAGTAAATAAGATGATCCCTCATAATAATTTCAAGAAAGTGTTCCCCCTAACTGTGCACCGTTGCGACAGTTCGTTGTTTCAATGCACCACATGATGATCGGGTGTTTGATTCAAACGTTCACATACAACGGGTGTAAGACAGATTTACACATGCAAACACTTAGGTTGACTTGACGAGCCTAGCATGTGTATAGACATGGCCTCGGAACACAGAAGACCGAAAGGTCGAGCATGAGTCGTATAGAAGATACGATCAACATGAAGATGTTCACCGACGTTGACTAGTCCGTCTCACGTGATGATCGGACACGACCTAGTTGACTCGGATCATGTTATACTTAGATGACTAGCAGAGGGATGTCTATCTAAGTGGGAGTTCATTGAATAATTTGATTAGATGAACTTTATTATCATGAAGTTAGTCTAAAAATCTTTGCAATATGTCTTGTAGATCAAATGGCCAACGTAGTCCTCAACTTCAACGCGTTCCTAGAGAAAACCAAGCTGAAAGACGATGGCAGCAACTATACGGACTGGGGCCGGAACCTGAGGATCATCCTCATAGCTGCCAAGAAAGATTATGTCCTACAAGCACCGCTAGGTGAAGCTCCCGTCCCATAGAACCAAGACGTTATGAATGCTTGGCAGACACGTGTTGATGACTACTCCCTCGTTCAGTGCGGCATGCTTTACAGCTTAGAGCAGGGGCTCCAAAAGTGTTTTGAGAGACATGGAGCATATGAGATGTTCGAAGAGCTGAAAATGGTTTTTCAAGCTCATGCCCGGATCAAGAGATATGAGGTCTCCGACAAATTCTGCAGCTGTAAGATGGAGGAAAATAGTTCTGTCAGCGAGCACATACTCACTATGTCTGGGTTACATAACCGCTTGACTCAGCTGGGAGTTAATCTCCCGGATGACGCGGTCATTGACAGAATCCTCCAGTCGCTTCCACCAAGCTACAAGAGCTTTGTGATGAACTTCAATATGCAGGGGATGCAAAAGACCATTCCTGAGGTATTTGCAATGCTGAAATCAGCAGAGGTAGAAGTCAAGAAGGAACATCAAGTGTTGATGGTCAATAAAACCACTAAGTTCAAGAAGGGCAAGGGTAAAAAGAACTTCAAGAAGGACGGCAAGGGAGTTGCCGCGCCCGGCAAGCAAGCTGCCGGGAAGAAGCCAAAGAATGGACCCAAGCCCGAGACTGAGTGCTTTTATTGCAAGGGAAGTGGTCACTGGAAGCGAAACTGCCCCAAATACTTAGCGGACAAGAAGGCCGGCAAAACAAAAGGTATATATGATATACATGTAATTGATGTGTACCTTACTAGTACCCGTAGTAGCTCCTGGGTATTTGATACCGGTGCAGTTGCTCACATTTGTAACTCAAAGCAGGGGCTGCAGAATAAGCGAAGACTGGCAAAGGACGAGGTGACGATGCGCGTCGGGAATGGTTCCAAGGTCAATGTGATCACCGTCGGCACGCTACCTCTACATTTACCTTCGGGATTAGTTTTAAACCTTAATAATTGTTATTTAGTGCCAGCTTTGAGCATGAACATTGTATCGAGATCTCGTTTAATTCGAGATGGCTACTCATTTAAATCCGAGAATAATGGTTGTTCTATTTATATGAGAGATATGTTTTATGGTCATGCTCGTATGGTGAATGGTTTATTCTTAATGAATCTTGAGCGTAATGCTACACATATTCATAGTGTGAGTACCAAAAGATGTAAAGTTGATAATGATAGTCCCACATACTTGTGGCACTGCCGCCTTGGTCACATAGGTGTCAAACGCATGAAGAAGCTCCATGCAGATGGACTTTTAGAGTCTCTTGATTACGAATCATTTGACACGTGCGAACCATGCATCATGGGTAAGATGACCAAGACTCCGTTCTCAGGAACAATGGAGCGAGCAACCAACTTATTGGAAATCATACATACTGATGTGTGTGGTCCAATGAGTGTTGAGGCTCGCGGTGGCTATCGTTATGTTCTCACCCTCACTGATGAGTTGAGTAGATATGGGTATGTCTACTTAATGAAACACAAGTCTGAAACCTTTGAAAAGTTCAAAGAATTTCAGAGTGAGGTTGAGAATCAACGTGACAGGAAAATCAAGTTTTTGCGATCAGATCGTGGAGGAGAATACTTGAGTCACGAATTTGGCACACACTTAAGGAAATGTGGAATAGTTTCACAACTCACGCCGCCTGGAACACCTCAGCGTAATGGTGTGTCCGAACGTCGTAATCGCACTCTATTAGATATGGTGCGATCTATGATGTCTCTTGCCGATTTACCGCTATCTTTTTGGGGCTATGCTTTAGAGACTGCCACATTCACTTTAAATAGGGCTCCGTCGAAATCCGTTGAGACGACACCGTTTGAATTATGGTTTGGGAAGAAACCTAAGCTGTCGTTTCTAAAAGTTTGGGAATGCGATGCTTATGTCAAGAAACTTCAACCTGAAAAGCTCGAACCAAAGTCAGAAAAATGCGTCTTCATAGGATACCCTAAAGAAACTATTGGGTATACCTTCTACCTTAGATCCGAAGGCAAGGTCTTTGTTGCCAAGAATGGATCCTTTCTAGAGAAGGAGTTTCTCTCGAAATAAGTAAGTGGGAGGAAAGTAGAACTTGATGAAGTGTTACCTCTTGAACCGGAAAATGGCGCAACTCAAGAAAATGTTCCTGAGGTGCCTGCACCGACTAGAGAGGAAGTTAGTGATGATGATCATGAAACTTCAGATCAAGTTGCTACTGAACTTCGAAGGTCCACAAGGACACGTTCCGCACCAGAGTGGTACGGTAACCCTGTCTTGGAAATCATGTTGTTAGACAACGGTGAACCTTCGAACTATGAAGAAGCGATGGCGGGCCCGGATTCCGACAAATGGCTAGAAGCCATGAAATCCAGATAGGATCCATGTATGAAAATGAAGTATGGACTTTGACTGACTTGCCCGTTAAACGGCGAGCCATAGAAAATAAATGGATCTTTAAGAAGAAGACAGACGCGGATGGTAATGTGACCATCTATAAAGCTCGGCTTGTCGCTAAGGGTTATCGACAAGTTCAAGGGGTTGACTACGATGAGACTTTCTCACCGGTAGCGAAGCTGAAGTCCGTCCGAATCATGTTAGCAATTGCCGCATTCTACGATTATGAGATATGGCAAATGGACGTCAAAATGGCATTCCTTAATGGTTTCCTTAAGGAAGAATTGTATATGATGCAGCCGAAAGGTTTTGTCGATCCTAAGAATGCTGACAATGTATGCAAGCTCCAACGCTCGATTTATGGGCTGGTGCAAGCATCTCGGAGTTGGAACATTCGATTTGATGAGATGATCAAAGCGTTTGGGTTTACGCAGACTTATGGAGAAGCCTGCGTTTACAAGAAAGTGAGTGGGAGCTCTGTAGCATTTCTCATACTATATGTAGATGACATACTTTTGATGGGAAATGATATAGAACTTTTGGACAGCATTAAGGCCTACTTGAATAAGAGTTTTTCAATGAAGGACCTTGGAGAAGCTGCTTATATACTAGGCATCAAGATCTATAGAGATAGATCAAGACGCCTCATAGGTCTTTCACAAAGCACATACCTTGATAAGATATTGAAGAAGTTCAATATGGATCAGTCTAAGAAGGGGTTCTTACCTATATTGCAAGGTGTGAAATTGAGCTCGGCTCAATGTCTGACCACGGCAGAAGATATAGAAGAGATGAGTGTCATCCCCTATGCCTCAGCCATAGGTTCTATTATGTATGCCATGCTGTGTACTAGACTTGATGTAAACCTTGCCGTAAGTTTGGTAGGAAGGTACCAAAGTAATCCCGGCAAGGAACACTGGACAGCGGTCAAGAATATCCTGAAGTACCTGAAAAGGACTAAGGAAATGTTTCTCGTTTATGGAGGTGACGAAGAGCTTGTCGTAAAGGGTTACGTCGACGCTAGCTTCGACACAGATCTGGATGACTCTAAGTCTCAAACCAGATACGTGTATATTTTGAATGGTGGGGCAGTAAGCTGGTGCAGTTGCAAGCAGAGCGCCGTGGCGGGATCTACATGTGAAGCGGAGTACATGGCAGCGTCGGAGGCAGCACATGAAGCAATTTGGGTGAAGGAGTTCATCACCGACCTAGGAGTCATACCCAATGCGTCGGGGCCAATCAAACTCTTCTGTGACAACACTGGAGCTATTGCACTTGCCAAGGAGCCCAGGTTTCACAAGAAGACAAGGCACATCAAGCGTCGCTTCAACTCCATTCGTGAAAATGTTCAAGATGGAGACATAGATATTTGTAAAGTACATACGGACCTGAATGTAGCAGATCCGTTGACTAAACCTCTCCCTAGAGCAAAACATGATCAACACCAGAATTCCATGGGTATTCGATTCATAACAATGTAACTAGATTATTGACTCTAGTGCAAGTGGGAGACTGTTGGAAATATGCCCTAGAGGCAATAATATTTCCTTGTTCATGATAATTGTCTTTATTCATGCTATAATTGTGTTATCCGGAAATCGTAATACATGTGTGAATAACAGACACCAACATATCCCTAGTAAGCCTCTAGTTGACTAGCTCGTTGATCAACAGATAGTCATGGTTTCCTGACTATGGACATTGGATGTCATTGATAACGAGATCACATCATTAGGAGAATGATGTGATGGACAAGACCCAATCCTAAACATAGCACAAGATCGTATAGTTCGTTTGCTAGAGTTTTTCCAATGTCAAGTATCCTTTCCTTAGACCATGAGATCGTGTAACTCCCGGATACCGTAGGAGTGCTTTGGGTATACCAAACGTCACAACGTAACTGGGTGACTATAAAGGTAGACTACGGGTATCTCCGAAAGTGTCTGTTGGGTTGACACGGATCAAGACTGGGATTTGTCACTCCGTATGACGGAGAGGTATCACTGGGCCCACTCGGTAATGCGTCATCATTATGAGCTCAAAGTGACCAAGTGTCTGGTCACGGGATCATGCATTACGGTACGAGTAAAGTGACTTGCCGGTAACGGGATTGAACGAGGTATGGGGATACCGACGATCGAATCTCGGGCAACTAACATATCGATTGACAAAGGGAATTGCATACGGGGTTGCTTGAATCCTCGACATCGTGGTTCATCCGATAAGATCATCGTGGAGCATGTGGGAGCCAACATGGGTATCCAGATCCTGCTGTTGGTTATTGACCGGAGAGTCGTCTCGGTCATGTCTGCATGTCTCCCGAACCCGTAGGGTCTACACACATAAGGTTCGGTGACGCTAGGGTTGTAGGGATATGTATATGCAGTAACCCGAATGTTGTTCGGAGTCTCGGATGAGATCTCGTACGTCACGAGGAGTTCCGGAATGGTCCGGAGGTAAAGAATTATATATAGGAAGTGCTATTTCGGCCATTGGGACAAGTTTCGGGGTTATAGGTATTGTACCGGGACCACCGGAAGGGTCCTGGGGGTCCACCGGGTGGGGACACCTGCCCCGGGGGCCACATGGGCTGTAGGGGGTGCGCCTTGGCCTACATGGGCCAAGGGCACCAGCCCCAAGAGGCCCATGCGCCTAGGGTTCACAAAAGGGAAGAGTCCCACTAGTGGAAGGCACCTCCTAGGTGCCTTGGGGGAGGGAAACCTCCCTTGGCCGCCGCCCCCCCAGGAGATTGGATCTCCTAGGGCCGGCGCCCCCCCCCTTGGCCCTCCTATTATAGTGGGGGAAGGAGGGCTTTTCATCCATGCCTTTGGTTGCCTCCTTCTCCCTCTCCAACACCTCCTCCTCCTCCATAGTGCTTGGCGAAGCCCTGACGGAGTACTGCAGCTCCACCATCACCACGCCATCGTGTTGCTGCTGGAGCCATCTTCCTCAACCTCTCCTTCCCCTTGCTGGATCAAGAAGAAGGAGACGTTACGCTGACCGTACGTGTGTTGAACGCGGAGGTGCCGTCCGTTCGGCGCTAGGATCTTCGGTGATTTGGATCACGTCGTGTACGACTACCTCATCCCCGTTCTTTGAACGCTTCCGCTCGCGATCTAAAAAGGTATGTAGATGCATCCGATCACTCGTTGCTAGATGAACTCATAGATGGATCTTGGTGAAACCGTAGGAAATTTTTGTTTTCTGCAACATTCCCCAATAGATAGCTGCCGCAAAACAGGTGTTTGTAGATATGTCTATTACGTTGATTCCAGCCGTTTTCAATTGGAGCAGGCAAAGTCCAAAAAAAATGCAGCGGACTTTCCCCTTGCCGACTTCCTCAGGAGAAGCTCGACTAGCGTTGCACCAGCACCTGCTCCCGCACCGGCTCCTCCACCTGCTCCGGCACTGGCTCCTGCACCTGCTCCCGCACCTACTCCCGCACTGACTGTTGCACCTCCTCCCGCACCGGCTTCCGCACCTACTCCGACACTGGCTCTGGCACCGGGCGTGCTCGGCGGTGCTTCGTCTTTGGCCGAGCTCGACGCCCTCACGGTATCTGTCACACCGCCCCCTTCAATAAATGTATAATCCCCCGTTTTCGTTGCCTTTTAGATGTCTCACGTCGCAGACTTTTCTTTGCAGGCCGACGAAACCCCGTGCACCATATTGTACACCATCGCCGACCAAAAGGTAGACGTGGGAAAGGCGACGATAATGGAGCCGAAGGAACCATTGTTCCACAGCCGGCCGATCCCCCCGAAAGTCTTCAAGGTTTCCGTGGCTGGTGTCAAACCGGGCCACGAGAATTTGGCTCCTCTGGTACTAGTGGGGGATGATGACGAGACCCCATGGCGTCTTGGTGATTGTTGTAATGGTTGGGTCCTGTTGTGGCCAAAGAGTCTGCTTTGTCTGGAGGCGGCCGGGAGCACATCCACGAGCATGCAGTTAGGTATGAACATCAACACCTCGTCTACTCCATTAGTCATTGATGGTGACGTCGTCATAGATGAGGATGAGGATGACGATGACACTCAAGAGTATGTCAATACTGGCGCCTACTTAGGGTTTGAGCGTCATGAGTCGGTGCCTGAATTGCCGCCTCCGGAGTCTGAACGTATTATGGACAACCTTCCGGTAGTAAAGAAGTCTAGGAAGAGACAGAGGAAAGGCAAAAAAGCTGCTTCTATGATCCAGCCGCCTTAGCAGCCTCGGGTTCAAGACCGTATAGATATCCCCGGTGCGGTAAAATGGCATATCCCTGGTCAACCAATCCTACCTGAAGCAGCGCTGCGGGCTAGATTCAGCGATTTAAGGAGACTTCATAACGATGTGCTGTGGACAGAGAAAGGCCTCATCGCCTAAAAAAATCCAGGATACCCACTCTACGTGGTTAACGTGCCGCGGGGATTGTCGTACGTCGGCACATTCCCCGCGGAGAAGTTCTTCCTTCGATTTGATTACATCTTCGACATGTTTCACTTGAAGAATCTGGATTTTGCGTTTGTCCGCCTTTATGCTTTGCACATGAACTACCTCATCCGGGTTGAGCAGATACCTCATATCTGTGTCGCTGACCCGTACTTCATGCATGAGGCCTTCTTGGGAGTCTGTGCAAAGCACAGTGAATACGTGAGGGGATACATCGTCAATTTCATGCTTGCCAATAAGGACAAGGAGGCGATTCTTGTGCCTTATCATCCCATGTAAGTCATCCGCACGGATATCCTTCCTTTGATTTCAATCATTCATTTGCACGGTGGAGGCTAATTAATTTGAGGTGTACTTATTTTGCGCAGCGGCGGGCGCGCCGTCCTCACCATCCTCTACCCCCGATACTCCCACGCTCTTTACTTGGACTCGTCGAAGAACATTAACAAAAAGGATTACACCCACATCAAGTCTGTTCTCGACAGTGCTATGTTTTACTACGGCGCACGGGGTGGAGAGGTCAAGGACAAGAAGAAAAAGGACGGCAGGCCCACCTTCGGCCATAAGACCGACTTCTTCTGCATCCAGCAACCGAATGAGTCTCTTAATGATGGATTCTATGTCCTACACCAGATGCTGGAGTACAGACGGGATCACCAGAACCTTCGCATGTCACCTACATCCGGCGATGCCCATATTCTGCAATGGGCAAAGAACTTAGGAGATATCGAGGATCATCGACTTCGATCTGAGTTCTATCACATCCAGCGTGAACTTGCCCAAATCATCATGAAGGAGGTCGTCGAAAAAACAGGGATGTTCTACGAAGAAGAACAAATGTTGCGGGAAGACGTCCGAACACGTGTAGCCGCTCAGCGTCTCGACCTGAAGCATTTCACTAAGCTCGGGGACTATCTCCCTGACTTGGATGGATGGCATGACATGGAGTGATTGTCGATACACTACTACGGAAAACCTTACACACAGAAATTTAGTACTAGCGCGTGTCAAAAATGGGCGCTAGTGCTAAATAGCAGTAGCGCGCATTCGTAAACCGCGCTACAGACACAATAGTAGCAGTAGCGCGTGCGCATGAAAAAGCGCTACCACTAGTATTCCCATTGCTAAAACGATAGGCTACGCATAGCAGTAGCGGTCTTGAGGGAAGCGCGCTACCGCTAGGACATAAGTAGCAGTGCGTTTCGCGCGGAGAGCGCTACTGCTAATGTAAATAAAATAAAATGAAAAACAAATAGAAAAGTAAATGAAAAAGAAAGAAATAGAAAAAGGAGAAAGGAAAAAATAAAATGTAGAGGAAAATAAATGAGAAAGCGAAAAAAGGAGAAAGGCGTAGCAGTAGCGTTTGTTCGTAAGAGGCATTATAGCTAATGTAGCTGCAGCGCGTTTCCTAGACCCCCGCTGTAGAAACAGAAAAGGAAATAAGAAAGATGAAGGAAATTGCATAGCTATAACAGTAGCGCGTTTTGTGAAAATCGCTATAGCTAACTTAGCTATAGTGTGTTTCGCAAAAAGAGCTACCGCTAAGTTTGACTTAACCAAAAAATCGTTTCCCCCCGGCCACCACTTCTCCCCCAAATCCCTCGACCCACCCCGCCGCCGTCTGCCCGATTCGCCGTCGCCCCACTTCGCTGCCGTCTCCTGCCGACGTCGACGCCCCCGGAGCCACCAGAGCCGCGCACCGTCGACGCCACCGGAGCCGCCCCCAACGCCACCGGAGCCGCGCGGCCACATCAACGCCACCGGATGCGCAGTCGACGCCACCGGAGCAGCAGTCGATGCCACCGGATCCTCCCTCGCCACAACTGCCTCCCTCACCGTCACCGGAGACACCCCTGCCTCCCGCGCCACCATCGGAGCCATCCTCTGTAAGCCCCCACCCCTCCTCTCTCTCTAGATTAGTTAGGAAAAGAATTTAGTTAGGTTAATTTGACAGAGACGCCCCTGCCTCCCTCGCTGTAGGAAAAAATTGTATATGCTTAACTAGGACAGTAGGGTTATGGTTGTAGTGTTTAATTACAAATGTTAGGAAAGTAAGGTTTAACTAGATGTTAACTAGGGTGGTAGGATTTAGTTTAGAGAAAAAAATCAATATAAAAATATTAAATTTCTATTAGTGTTGCAAGTCTAGTAGGTTCTTAATTTTTAGTGAATTTTTATTAGGACAAAAATTTAGGACATAATTTGAGTTCTAGGTTCATAATTTGAGTTCTAGGGTTCATCCATCTATATTTGGTTTTTGAATTGAGTTTCAGAGAACATGGGATTTTTGTAGATTTTCTTGAAGTGTCAAACACTAGGAGATGCAAATTTGAAGTGGTCATGATATATGAAAAATCCTCAATTGTGTTTGCTCATTGATCATAATCGACATTGAAGTGGTTCAATTGTGCCCAAGTGGCCTTTTGTTGTTTCCAGGGAATGAAGCTGAGTGGCCTATGTTTTGCCGGAATGTTGATTCATTTCCGTTCCGGCAAAATTTAGGTTCTCGATTTGTCCACTTTTTAGCAAAGGTCATGCCAAAATTTTCTGTGAATTTCGGCATGACTTGTGCTACAAACTAGGACATATCAAGTGCCCAGGATTTGCCGCACCGGGAAGGAGTCAACGTTCCTGCAAAACAATATGCCTTTTTTATGTCATTATTCATTTTATTAGGTCTAGAATTAATTGACTAGATTTAATCGTAGGAAACATGGCTAGCAACGATGAAGGACATGGTTCTGGTGATTGCGACGACGTCTACCGGGCGGTAGAGCCTTGCCGACGAGACTGAGACCGGCGCTGAGACTCAGACCGGCATTGAGACCGGCGCTGAGACTGAGACCGGCGCTGCCTCGGGGAGCGGAGCCGGTATAGAACCGAAAGCAAAGAGGCGACGGCTTCCTAACTATTGGGGAACGTAGCAATAATTCAAAACTTTCCTACGTGTCACCAAGATCAATCTATGGAGTCATCTAGCAACGAGGGAGGAGTGGATCTACATACCCTTGTAGATCGCGCGCGGAAGCGTTCAAGAGAACGGGGTTGATGGAGTCGTACTCGTCGTGATCCAAATCACCGATGATCCTAGCGCCGAACGGACGACACCTCCGCGTTCAACACACGTACGGAGCAGCGACGTCTCCTCCTTCTTGATCCAGCAAGGGGGAAGGAGAGGTTGATGGAGATCCAGCAGCACGACGTGGTGGTGGAAGTAGCGGGATTCCAACAGGGCTTCGCCAAGCGCTGCGGGAGGAGGGAGATGTTGGGGAACATAGTAATTTCAAAATTTTCCTACGCACACGCAAGATCATGGTGATGCACAGCAACGAGAGGGGAGAGTATGATCTATGTACCCTTGTAGATCGCAACGGAAGCGTTGACACAACGTAGTGGAAGTAGTCGTACGTCTTCTTCCCGATCCGACCGATCCAAGCACCGTTACTCCGGCACCTCCCAGTTCTTAGCACACGTACAACTCGATGACGCTCCCCGGGCTCCGATCCAGCAAAGCTTCGGGGACGAGTTCCGTCAGCACAACGGCGTGGTGACGATGATGATGTTCTACCGACGCAGGGCTTCGCCTAAGCACTACAACGGTATGATCGAGGTGGAATATGGTGGCAGGGGGCACCACACACGGCTAAGGAACGATCACGAGGATCAACTTGTGTGTCCTAGGGTGCCCCCTGTCTCCGTATATAAAGGATCCAAGGGGGGGGGGTGCGCCGGCCTAGAGGAGGGCGCAGGAGGAGTCCTACTCCTACCGGGAGTAGGACTCCTCTCCCCGTTCCTTGTCCAACTAGGAGATGTGGAGGGAGAATAGGAAAGGGGGGGCGCCGCCCCTCCCTCCTTGTCCAATTCGGACTAGGGGGAGAGGGGGCGCGCGGCCTGCCCTGGCAGCCCCTTCCTCTTCTCCACATT